>NW_013668555.1:34462-46975 GCF_000517525.1 Limulus polyphemus
AATCACAGAGTAACCCTTTTGCTCATATTTTACATAATTATTTTCAATACTACATATTAACAATAAAGCTATCTTGGGATACTAATTTCAGTTTATTTTAAATTCGAGTCAGAAGCTAAAGAAAAATAAAAAAATAAAAAGACAAGTCTATTTTTACTAAATACAAATTTCTTGGAGCCAAACTACAGAAACAATGAATGCAGTTTCATAATATCTTAATCTGGGTTTAAAAATGGTTTGTTGATAAAGAATTACTTTTTACATCTTTCCTACCTGATTGTATGTTTCACTCCTTGATGAACTTCTCATTATGGGGATCTGCAGCTCAACATTTCTTAGCTCTATATCATCCATTGTGGCAGTTGGCATACTAAATGTAAATAAAATAATTCATAATACTAACTAACACTACATAAAACAACAACAAAGAATTGTTCAATTAAACAATGAAAAACTAAAATACAAGTTTCCTCTCTAAGAGATCTAGAGCAAGAATTCAAAACAAAGCATTTAGTTAGAGCAGATCCTTATGCAGATAAAGTTAATGTTTATCTTAGAATACTTATACAAACTATAATCCTACATGTCAATCATTCTGCAAGTCATTAAGCAAATTCCCAGAACACAATTTGGTCATCTAGAATTTTCACATTCATACGATTGTATTAATATTACACGTACATTTTCATAACAAATAGAAAAAAAACAAGAAATTACTTTTTTCTTTATGGGGGAGGGGGATTTCAAGTAGTTTGCCTTCATTATTAATAATATACAAAATTACTAGATACTGAATAACACAGTACAATGTGAAAACAATCAGAAGAACTTTAATGAGAACATATTGTCAATAGTAGATTATGAATCTTTTACAAAAATTATGCATCTTTACTCATTTACTGCATTAAGTTAAAGAAAAAAAAAGTACATTTATTTTAAAATTGTAAAAACAAAAACTAGAACATTGTGGAATATTTCAATACAACTAAATTGAACAAGTCTAAGTAAACATGCTGGGAATATGAATATCAGTTAACTAAAATATTTATATTTCCATATGTTAATTAATCATGGGCATCACATATCTGAACAAATGCCAGTAGCTGTACACAGTGTGGTCACAGAGTAATGTGTAAACTGAAGCGGCGGATATTGCTCATTTATGAATGCAAAATCAACAAGGGGGAAGTTAAGGCAATTTTCTAACTAAATGAAATAAACAGTACACTTGACACATGAAACCAAAACTATTTCTTGTTAGTTCAATACATCAGGAATTAGTGATCGTACCTATTAACTTCACAAAAATTTAGAACAGTACAAAAATACTGCAGATTTAACCTACTGTGATAATAATACTTGTGTATTTAGATCTATTCAGATAGATTTCAAAATTAAGACACTTCCAATGTGAAAAAAATTAAATAAATGAATAAAAAAATATATACAAACATACAAGCTTTAGTTTTAGGGAAAGATATGAAAGTTACATCCCCTATTTCATATTTACATGTCATTATTACAGAATATTAATGCACAAAATATAAGACAATGATAACTGAGCACAATAAACCAAAGATATCAAAAAGAGAGAGAGAGAGAGAGAGACACACACACACACCATGAATTATCCTACACATTAACCTTTAACTAACATCAAACGAGTACTGAACATTTATTTAGCCTCAACATGTATAATATTTCAGTTCTTGTCACTTGATGTCAAGAGCCAAGACTTGACACACACACACACACACACACACACAGTCCCTATTTATACAGGCCTTTAGCCATGTTATTTAAACCATCTTACTACCACAAAAATTTACTATTTTTAATATGAATAGTTTGCATTTGCTAGTACATGTACTTCCAAACTCCAAACAGTTAAACTACCAAACACAATTTACTTAATGAAAGTATGGAGCATGTTCCCAGCTATTAAACTCTATTTCTACAATGAAGAAAACAATGACAACAATCCAGCAGTTCACAATGCACTCTCTCTCCTGTCAATTATAACCAGATTGTGCTATTAGACTCACTTCATAAAAATGAAACTCAGAATAATGTAGTTCTTTTACTACAAATACAAATAGCATTTCAGAATGATTTGCTATTTTAATATGCTTCTAGTTATATATGCAAAATGGATAAAAGAATAAGGATGTGAAAAAACAAAACAAATTACAGCTCAAGTAATTATAACAAACCTTAAACCTTCTGAAACCCACTCTCAACTATCTCCAGATTGAACAACCTTCACATTAACACTCTTTAATTTCAGGTGCAGTGAACAAGATATTTAATCAAACTAAATGGTATTTAGTAACCAAAATGAAAAACTGAAAAGAAGTAAAACTATTTAGATTTTCTGGTTTGCTCCTTATACAGAGATAAATCAACTAAAATTTTATTACCCATTATCAATCATCAATAAGTATCCAACCATATCAGTACTTCGTATTAGTGCAGACAAGGTATTTTAAACAACTGAAACAAATTAAAATTTAACCTGGTTGTATTTGTACTAAAAATTCACAAATAGTATGCACTTGGTGCATTTAGTTCAGAAAATTAATAAAAAGAATAACAGTCAAAAGTTAAAAAACAATCTTTTACTAGTACTTCTAGAAACACTTAAAATAAAAACACCTTTATTAACTTTTTAGCTGTAGCATTCATTAGCTTATAATAGAAACTATATACAAGCAAACATAATTAACGCCACACACACACACACAAAAAGTCAACCAAAAGCTATTCACTTTATTTTACAAAATTCAGTCAAACAATTCTCCCCTTCAGAGAACAAAAACTGGCTTTTGGCTCCAAAACACAACATAAATATACAAAGTAATAAATTCAGTATGACACAGTTGGTACTGTTTGCACAGATATATTACACTAGAAGTCTGTTCTAGTATTATTCACATCAGTTTCACTTTGAATTTTAACGTGAAAATTTTTAATAAATATATATGAAAAAAAAATACAGGTTGATGTATTTGTACAAATAACATGATTGAAGAGTTGTTTTAAATTAACAATCAAATGCTTAAAATTCTAAGAAGTTAACACATTACTGTACCATTTTAATATCTTTAATATTACAAAGATCAGCAACTGGATTAATTTGAGATACTAATTAAATGTGTAAAAAATATTTTTAGTTTAAATATAAAACATTCATTATAGAAAAAACAGGGAGATGCAAATAAACATGTTGGTTCATAAATGATAAGAGATACAAATTATAGAAAATCATTATAAAGTTAAGAAGTTCAAATTGACTGTTACAATAGGAGACTTAAGAGGGTCATAGAATATAAGGAGAGTTGGTCAAATGGGAAGTTAGAAAACTGAAAAGGGGATAAGAAAAAAAAAATTATATATATTGGTGGTATATGTAAAAATTAACAAAGAATTTCTTTAAATACTTTAAGAGCAAGCAAAATGTTAGGATGGGATAGAGCCTTTGAGGGATAATAAAAGTAAGGGTCATATCTGATAATCATGAGATGACTAGCACATTAAATTCTACTTCAATTTATACTAATGAAGATTTAAGCAATATTTCTTGTCCTGAACAGTTGCTAGATGGAAACAAGTTGATAGCATTAATTTTAAGCTTGTAAATAAAAAAAACTGGGAAATGTAGAGAGTGATAAGTCTCCCCAGTCTGATATTTCTCCAAGGGATTTGAAAAATGTTAAGAGTTGAATATGTGAGCCACTTGCAAATAATTTTTGCAAGTTCTTGAATAGTAGGCAAGTGCCAAAAGATTGGAAGTTAGCTAATGTTACTACTCTTTTCAAAGAAGCTGATAAAATTGTCCCAGTAGTGAGGCCCATTAGTCTTGCAACAATTGTTGGAAAAGTTTTTGAAAGTCCAATAAAAAGAGGCTTTGAAAAGTTATTTAACAAAGTTGAAAATTTTGTTGAATAGTCAACATTATTTCACCAGGAAAAAAAAAAAATAACTTGCTTTACGAGTCTTAACATTCTTTGAAAAGGTTACTGTTTATGTAGATGAGGGAACAGGAGTAGATTTGGTGCATCTGGATTTTTTTATAAAGCATCTGACAAGGTGCCACATAAAAGGCTTGTAGGTTGGGGGGGTACAGGTTGACCCTTTGGATGAAAAGTAGCTAGATGGTTGTTATAAATGGAATTCATTAAAACCCAATTAATGTCACAAGTGGAGTAACTCAAGGCTCAGTGTTAGGACCTTTGCTCTTTTTGATTTACATTAAAGACAAATGAAGGGATGGTCAACAGAGTACTTACTTTTGCTGATGATAAAGATCTTGGTTGTTTCCAATTGCTAGGAGGATACTGCTGCTTTACAAAAGGACTTAGATCATTTGGAGAATTGGGAAAGTAAAGGAAAGAGTGCTTTTAATTATAATAAATGCAGGTTTTGCATGTGGGATATCATAATTTGAATTATAATTTGGATGGGAATAACAAATACTGTTATGGAAGAAAATATTTTTTTTGCTCTTCTTAAGCCACCTAAGTATTATGCTGTTGTTAGTGGCAAACAAACTTAAGTATGGTGTCCAGTCTTGGGCTCCTTAACTTAGGAAGGACATTTAATGGTTGAGAAGGGTTCAGAGAAAAACTACTAGGATTATAACAAGTATGGAATGGTTGTCATACAAAGACAGATTAAAAGCTCCATTACTTTATCCCCCCCCCCCCCAAGGTAAATGTTAGAGAATCTGGCTAAGGTGTTTAAGATTGTTAAAGGAATTAGTAATGTTGATGCAACATCTTTTCTCATATTTAATGTTGAGAATGGTGCAACAAAGTGATACAAGTACAAATTTTTGTAAAGTAGGAGGCATCTTTAGGTAAGACGGTTTTACTTTTCTACTAAGTGAAGATATAGAGCTGCTAAAAGACATACTTTATTTACATATCATTCATATGCTATTCAGTTTTCACAACCAATGAATCATTCTGTAGAAAAGAGATTTATAGCTATATTTACACTTGAATAGGATATTTCTTTGTTTTGGTTTTGTTAAATAGATAAAATGCCCTAGACAAACCAATAGCCTCTTGTTGTTCTTAAATTTTATGTTTATCTGCCCCCCCCCCAACCTTAAAATACCTTCTCTGCATTTGTAATAATTTTTTCCTAATGGCATCTTATTTCAGAAAGGAATCCCTAACTAAGAGGCTTTATTTTTATGAGAAAGAAATTATCACCTTCAGTCTCCAACTTTATACAAACTCGGTTACTATTTCCAAAATTGAAATATCTCGTAACCCATACCTAATTATTAGAATCATTTCTAAGTCTGTCCTTGTTGAATGTTCAATAATCTAAAAATAACTGAATGTGTTAGCCAAAAAGCCACTTTAAATATTGGTATACACATTAACAGTCTTCAGAACAAGTAATAATTAATTTATGAGCAAACTAATCCGTGCTCAATAAATTTATCCGTTTTCTTCATTTGTTTTCATACAACATTCTATCCAACAGAACACTTGAATTTCCAGTTAAACCTAAACTTTAAATTTGATCTCTTCTTATGAAGGATTGTCGAGTAATACATAACAGGTATATCACACAAATCAACATGTTCAATTAGAAATGTTAAGTACTAGCACTAAGTAAGATCTCACAAATGGAATTACTAATACTACTACTAGTCACTCTTACATTACTACAATAAGTTTCACTGGTATAGTCAGTGTATTTTCAAGTTCAGTTTAATTTTACCATTATTTCATTCCCTAAAGCACTCACTTAGTCACAAGATGTACAAGTATAGAAATTTGTCATTTCAATTAACACCAATTAAGTAATAATACTTTTAATTATGGATTTAAATATAATTTCTTAAATGACATCTCACGTTCTCCAAGAATCCACACTGTTCTTCTTTTTGTTGGAAAATCCACACTGTGGCACGGCAAAACTTAAAAACAAACCACTCCTTCAGCTTCCAACTGTCCTCGAGAATACTGTGACAACTTGCAGGTTACTTTAACGCAGATATTTCGGGCGTGGCGTAACAACCTTATAAGTTAAAATAAAGAGAAAAATTCTCGTAAAACTATAAATAGCATTTTCTTGCTCAAGGCTATTATATTGCGGGAAAAAAATTCACAATTTTTCCCTGTATTATTCAAATAACATGACAGTTTTTACAGTAAATGCTGCATTCTGCGTGGTAAAGCGCCAGATTGTTTTCTTAATATACGTATTTTATTAACAAATTCACGTTTTATAACAAAAAATCAACATATAATACATTTATTTAATTATTCATTAAGAAAACAATGTATTTTTATTTATGTATAATTACGTAGGGTGTGGGTGCAACTAAGACCAATAAGAGTTGGAGGGTAAACGTACGTTGGTAAACAATTTTACAAGTGAATATATAGAGCTGCTAAATATAGACATGCAATGAATCGTCTCGTATAGAAGAGATTTACAGTTATAAGCAACAAAAAAAAAATGCGTTGATTAAAAAAAAACATTACATGTAAAAGCAACAACCTAGTTTATGGTATGTTTTTACCGAAATATAAAGAACTATGTTGGAGTGACCAGTACAACATTGTGCAAAAACATCTTTCCTTAAAATAATAATAAGTAGTGACCACGATTCTTACACTAATATGCCTCCCTTTCAGTGTAGCTCCTTTTCTTAAAATCCGTATTAGGTCTCAGTCGGAACTTTTTCACATGCTAGTACGGTGAGATTTTCTAACCTTTCATCTGGAGTCATGGAACGATACATGCTTTTTATGAAGGCAAGTTTACTGAAGGTTTTCTCATCTTTGGTTACAGGAACTGCTAAAAGCAGCTTCGAATGGTGTATACAAGTAGAGAAATGTATCTTTCTTCAAGAAAAACTGACTTGTTTTCCGAATGGATTCAGGTTGAGCATTTTCGCTGACCAGGCTGCCATTAAAATCTTTAACTCGGAAGCTAAGGCATAAAGATCTAGCCTATGAATAGGAATTAGCTCACTTACTCCAGATACTGTGGTACATCCAGGTGAAACTGAACTAACTTTAAAGCTATACCGGATAGATCCGCTAGATAACAATGGATTCGCTAAAGATATCAATTACAGATCGAGTAATACTAAATTTCTTACTAACTGACTCGATATAAAATGAAATGAAAAGAATGGGCACAAAGTAAAACACAAAATGAACAATCTTTATTGACACTAAACACAAATACGGCGTGTGTACCTGCTTTAGAATATAATGGACTATTGCTACCACTGGATATTCTCTGTGGCTTATTCTTCTAGATCCTGTTTCACATTATACTTATTAAATAAACGTTCCTTAGCGTGCAAGAAATCTAGCACATACCCAAAATGACTTGCACTAATAAAGGTGGGTGTACATTTGGTGCCTATGCTTCTCTGTCATTAGACACCTTACAATAGGACACCTAAAGAAAGATTCCTGATGCCGAGACATCTGACATTTCTCCTTTTTGACTGCTAATTTCGTTGCAGTTAATGGGTGTGGCTGAGGACGTAGCAGGCTCAAGTCAATCAACATTGTTGTTGTTATTTGTGAAATGGTGTCTAAGGTGATTGCCAGCACTTTGTTTGATGAGGTATTGGGTTCATAGCTGGGTTGACTATCAAATGGAATTGCTCAACACCTGAAAAGTATAGAGCCAGTCCTTCAACTAACTCGATAAACGTCTGATGCACTGGACAACAATGAATATTTATCCACGGGTTCTGCCAGGTGGAAAGTAAGTTTATTCCAGATCCTTGCCAGATAGGAAGTTTTGAGTTTAGGTTTGTTCACCATAGCTTCTTCCTTCCATAACAACTTAAAATAATAGAAACTTCAGCACACAGTACTGAAAAGATACCTCTGGCTAATTGAAGAACAAGACAGTCCAGAACTTGACCATAAATAGCAAAGGTCTCGATTGAAAATGCAAGGTCAATGAAATCTACTTGTTCAGATGATCAGAGGCTGAGTAAACATACGAATTACCTTAATCAAGCAGCAATTATACAAAGTTCACAGATTCTGACTCAGATTAGGAAATGCTAATTTTTGCATTTGACTGTAGAATACATTAACAATTTTGCAGTTTCTTCTTTAAATTACAATTTTTCTAATAACACTGTTTTGGTTTACAAAGTTTAACCACTTGAATGGCCCCTTCTGTTTCCACTTAGTGTACTGACAATATGCATTTCAGTACTGAAATAATGTTAACAAAACATTTAGAAACGTATGTACTTCTCTAAATATTTCAAACTGCAGGATTTTATCACAACCAAATAAAGCACTGGGTACTTCAAGTTTACGTTTGCTATGATATTAAAGCCACTGTCCTAGCTGTTATGATTGGGTTTAATTCCAGCCACATTGATTGGTAGATCATTGTCATCAGTTCTGTAGACCACCAGAGCTGAGTCTCGTCTCTTGATCTGAGCTTCCTCACCTGAATTATCCTGAACAGCCAGATAAGTACCCCATCTCATCTATACTCATCTTCTTGGTCAGAGTGGTATAAAACAATGATTTCATCTTCATCCGACTACATCTACCTCCTTTTCACACTCTTGATCAAACCAGTTCACCAAAGATTCATCAGTCATCTATGGATGCAGTTTATCTATGCATACTATGTGATTTTGTGCACACTTTAACTATTGTAACTCGTATGTTAATGAATCGACTCATTGAAGCACAATATAAGGTCCTATCTAGATGGTTTGGTTTAATTTGTTTTGAATTTTGCACAAAGCTACTCGAGAGCTATCTGTTCTAGCAGTCCCTAATTTAGCAGTGATATATTAGAAGGAAGGCAGTTAGTTAACACTACCCACCGCCAACTCTTGGTCTACTCTTTTACCAATGAATAATGGGATTGACTGTCACATTATAGCACCCCTACGGCTACAGATTACGAGTCGAGTGTTCTAATCACCAGGCCATGCCAGAACTGTATAGGCAGAGCCAAGAGGCTTCCCTGCTATTGGCAAACATCAAAGCCACACATAGTCTCCACTTTGATATATTTGTTCCTCACTGCATTTTCCATAGAGTTTTCTCTACTCTGCTAGATCAGGTGAGTATATATTGCTGAAGGTCTCAGACGTTTAGCTTTAGAAAAAATCACTTGGTAGCTCAGAAGTTAAGAGTTGTAAAGCCATAATATTACAAGAATATTAATGTAATATTACACGAAGATAAACATCCATAGTCTATTCAAATATCACATTTTCCGAGCGGTAGGTATAGTACAGCTGTCAGTGGCTTGATCAACTTTCATGAAACCTGTTTTTGGATTCTCTTTTCACTGAACAAGTAACATGTTTACTATGTCTTGAAATCACTTCTGTAAAGTTCTTACAAAGATAGCAGTGTTTGGCCCTTAGGATTCTAATATAAAAAATGTTGTAGGCATCCGGGTTTGTAATGTTTCCTTTAATTCTACTCAGAATCAATGTAAAAATCACTGAGCAAATGCAGCAGCTGTGTGAGTTTCAATGTTAATTCTTCTTCATCACAGTTCGTGGTTTCCAAAGATGTTATTGCAACTTACATAAATGTTACAGTTTGAAATATGTTGAGTTTTTTAGTCTGCAGACGTTCGGTAAGTATTCTGATTTTGTATCAGAACAACTAGTTTCTTCTGTAGTATGGTAACCAGAGTCAGAAAAAAAAATCAGTTTTTTATCGATTTTGGTGATCCTGCTGTCTCAAATAGATTCTTTGTTATACTTACCATTTTAAATGGTATGCTTATTTGCATATACGTAATTGCTGTAATATCTTCATTGTGCTTCTTTCTGAAATCGTCAACAAACTCTGTATCAGAAAGCAAACATGAACATTTACCCTGTGCTTTTTATTATTTTTTGTGCGATTATCGGTGCTTTATCTATTATCTAAATTCCAATGACAGTTTTC
Organism: Limulus polyphemus; assembly: GCF_000517525.1. Taxonomy (NCBI): domain Eukaryota; kingdom Metazoa; phylum Arthropoda; class Merostomata; order Xiphosura; family Limulidae; genus Limulus; species Limulus polyphemus. The sequence continues at coordinate 44,401 of NW_013668555.1, forward strand.
GTAAGACAAAAGACCGAGATAAACGTCCACTCTCTTAGTATTAAAAACGTTTTCACACGTCTCTCAATGGACCTTCCTCTATTTAACTACAGCAATATTCTCCACACAAATAAAAAATGAAACGCTTGTGTTTGGCGTACAGATAAGACTATGCTGATTCATGTTGTGAAAATTATTTAAGGCGCTTACATAGTGCATTTACATGAGACTAAGTTAGCTGTATCAATTTCAGAATAAACCAGTTCCACCTGTTTCCCTTTTAGGACCCCTGAAAGTATGAACAATATGATTTTGTATCGATGATGTCAAAGCTGTTGTGTATCGAAACAGCCCAAGCTCTGTGTCGACAGAATTATGAAACTGTTCTGAAACCAGAAATATAAATACGTGTGTGTATAGTGTGTATAGGAACAAAAAGATTAGCTTGTTGATTCACCAGCTCTTTTGAATAATAGTAAAGTTAATTCAAGTAAAAACTAATACTAATAAATAACACAGGGTTGCGAATCTAAACTTCATAAAAGTTGTTTTGGTTTTAATAACGGATTTTCCATAATTCAGCTACGCAGAGTTGGAAAATAATATTCATTTTTTTGTATCACGTTAGAACATTTTACAAATCGGGAAGAACAAACAACTCTTATTTAGTTCAACTTATTATTTGGTTTACCACAATGAACATTTGTTATTATTATGTTTGTTAACAGAAATACAAACAAACTGAAGAAAAGGGAAGAGCATTGATGTCAAACGATTATGCATCCTTATTCATCCTGATTTTTTGTGAAATCTACGTCTTTTAGTCTCAAAACTAAATGTTATGGTCTTTCTTTTATGTATTGCGTCTGGAGTATCTCGTTTCAATCACCAGCAGTAATCAGCCATCGTGCTGATGTTGCACCTTCCCTGATACCTCCTCTCCATTTCCCTGGTATCTTGATTAAACCTTTCCTCTTGTTCTTCGCTGACGACACCAAGTAAGTGTGAGTGTAAGAAATGAACTTTCAAGCTCATATTACAACTCAACTCTTTGAATTTATCGAGCATGTTATTGATAATATTTTTGTAATTTGGATCCTTGTTATTTCCTAAAAATTTGTCAATAACATCTTTAAAGGTAATCCTCGCTTCTTTTTCTACATTTCTCATTGTCCTTTCGAACTGTTCATCCGAAGTCAATTTCCTAATCTGAGGCCCAACAAAAATCCCTTCTTTAAGTTTCGCTTCTGAAAGAGCTGGGAATTGCCCACATAGATACTTGAAACAGTCGCCATATTTGTATAAGGCCTTTACAAACTACTACATCAAGCCCAGTTTTATGTGAAGTGGAGGTAATAGGACTTTTTTCGTGTCAACCAGACTTTCACGTTCAATGTTTTTCAATCCTGGTATCAAGTTGACTCTGCGTGGCTATTGCTCCTTTATCCACTGCTGATTTCGTGCTCTACTGGCTCACATAAAAAATCATGGAAACTTTGTATAACCGAACTGTTGACCTAACAACATACAAAGGACTTTTAAGTCTCCACAAAGTAGCCAACCATATTCTTTGCCTTTAACCTTATTAAGATGAAGTTCGAGATTTTCGTACGTTTCCTTCAAGTGAACCAAATGAGCAATATGAACAGATGCATATATGTTACCATTGTGAAGGAGAACATATTTTAGACTTCTTTTTGAGGAATTAATGAGGAATCAATTCATGGATTAATCAATTAATCAATCAATTGGAGGAATCAATTAATGAGCTTGGTTCATAGACTGCAGCTTCTAACATTGATAATAATTCAGCAATATTGTTGCAATATACCAGTGAACCTTCTTACGCAAAGTATGGTATAAACTCTTTCTCACGATTTCTGTACCAGTAAAATAATGTCCCTTCTTAGCCCGAAGTCTGGACCCTAAAGTCTCTGAAGAATCCCTTGGAAGGCCCAAATCTCTCACCAAATCATTAAGTTCACCTTGTGGGAAAAGTTATGGTTCACCAGACGTTTCAGGTTGAAAATAATCCTTATCATCATTTCTATTGACATTAGACTCAGAATCAGATGAAACTGTATCAAGAGTCTCTGGTGGAGTTGGTACATGTACATCAGGTCCATGAGCAACAGGTCTTATAGCAGACTGAAGGTTCGGATAAGAAATTTCCCTTTTATTTCGAGTGTTGTAGCCCTGTAAGTTACATGAGCGAAATTAGCGGTCATCTCCGTGGTCTCGAGGCTCACATCAGACCATCAGAATTCCAAAAGGCAAATACTTTTTCTTACCTTTAGTCCATTGTTTCAACTCTTCGACACAAATGGTTCAAACTTTGTGCGGAGCCTATGATTTGTCTTGGTCCCGAAGTTTCATTCCAAAATACGCGTAATACGCTTTCTTTACGAATTCTTTAATGCTTTGCCTTTGTTTCTTTACCACAAATATAACAGAATGTGTTTGGGTCATTTAAATAATCTCGTGTTGCCATAGCGACGAATAAATAATATTGAAAATAAAAAAAATAATGTCAAAGTGCGCGTACAGACAAATAATATACAGAAATGACACCCCATGCGGCCTGTTAACCGTTTAT
>NW_013668555.1:47227-73632 GCF_000517525.1 Limulus polyphemus
GGTCTAGAGAACTCTATAGCCACAGGTTGTCAACATTTTAAGCATAACAAAATGTGACCCGATTTCAATGAAAATGATTCACTTATGTAAAAGTACATGTGACGTTTTGTAAAAAATATGTATGTGATAGAGAAAAATGGATATCGTTTTCGGATTCAGTGTACAGGAATTACCGTAAAACATGTAAAAATTTCAAGACAATAAAACCATCGCAGGCCTGTGTAATTGGTGTTAAAAATAAATAAATGATATGTTGTTATTAATTCTTATCTTAAAAAGTCTAATATTAAACGACTTGAATAAAATCAGTAATATTTACAATTCACTTATTTAACGTAGTTCATATCATTACAGTTGTTATTCATGTAATTAATGACATAAATAGCTTCTAGACCACTACTATATTTGTTATATCCAAGCAGACCTCGTGACCCCGGTATTAGACAAAATGCCTCATCAGCATCAGGTTTTGTTTGTTTGTTGAATTTTGCACAAAGGTGCTCTAGAGCTATCTGCAATAGCTGTCCCTAATTCTGAAGTGATAGACTTAAGGGAAGGCAGCTAGTCAAAACCATCCACCACCAATTCTTTGGCTACCTTTTACGACTAATATGGGATTAAACAGTCGCATTGTAACGTCCCCACAGTTGAAAGGGCGAGCACGTTCGGAGAAGGGATTCGATTCCACGACCATCACATTATGAATCTAGTAGCCCTAATCATTAGGTATAGAAAATATAAAGTGGGAGACATATTCAAGATATTTTTCAAGATATATTTTTGTTTTGTTTTTTCGTGCATATTTTATGCATTTAGATTGTGTCCTTACGAGAAGGAAGTAAATAGTTGGAAACTCTTGTTAACCTACGCTTTGAGCATCGCAGTGGCCATTCCATAGAAGTTATACTCACGTGGTTTTGCTTCAGTCATCATTCCACTAAGGTGTGTGTCATACCCAAACTTAAAGGTGGTGCATAGATTTGTACAAGTTAGTATGAGTTGGTAGTTAATCTCCTCATTAGTATGTAAAATGAGAATGATTCTTGACGTAACTAACCTAGAATTGTAAAATACTGTACTGGATGTTGTCTTTTGTATGGTGAAATTGTGTTATTATTTATACTCCAGTAGCCAGTTAACAAATGAAAATATCCTAACTACATTAAAGACCATCACTATCACCAAACCATTATTTATCTTTATTCTTGTGTAAATGTTTTGTTTATATTTTATTCCCGTACCAACATCTCATTCTTCTATAACACTGTTAAGGTTTTTCCCATCAAAGTTATATTCATAATTAAAAGTTATTTGCTATTTATTCGCCAAACTCATCAAATAATCCAAATCCGTTTGTAAAGCAGTAATACAATCTTTACCGTAAACAACACTCAAAACTTTAAAATATCAGCAAATTTAAATAATCTATTAACTATTTCTTCTTCTATGTCATTGATGTAAATCAAAAAGAGCAAATATCCTAACATTGAGTCCTGGGGAACCCCTCTGGTAACATTAACCCAGATTTACTGAATTTAATTTATAACGACTCTTTTCATTCTTCCATCTAGCCACTTTTCTATACAGTGAGCCAACTTATCCTCCATATTTATAACTATTTTTGCAAAACTTTTATGTGGTACCTTGTCAAATACTTTCTAATATCCAGATACACCATATCCACACCCGTATCCTCATCTATTTAAGCAATAACCTCTTCATAAAATGTCAAAAGATTAGTAACGCAAGATTTTCTCCTAGTGTAACTATGCTTACTATCCAACAAAATTTTATATTTTGTTACATAATTTTGTAAAGCATCTTTTATCGGACTTTCAAAAACTTTTTCCACCAGTGATGTAAGACCAATGGGCCTATAATTAATGAGATAGTTTTTCTCATCTCCTTTGAAAAGAGGAGTAACATCAGCGAACTTTCAATCTTCTGGCACCTGCCCGTTATTCTAAGAGTTGAAAATTAATAACAAATAACTCACATATACAATCCTTAACCTCTTTCAAACCCTAGGGCAAATATTATCTAGATTAGGAGCTTTATCATTCTTTAAACTTCACAGTTTTTTCTTAACATGCTCAAAATTAATGTGATCATCTTGTTCAGTCTTGTTTCCAACTACCAATTGTTCAAGATGGGAAATATTGTTTAAATCTTCATTAGTAAAAATTTCAGAAAAATTAATTTAATAACCCATTCATCCTAACCATCAGAAATTAGTCTTCCCGTATCACTCTTTTCCTAACATTTTTCTTACCCTTAATGTGTTTGAAAACTCCTTTCTGTTCATTCTTAAATTTGCAGCAAACTTTTTTCATATATTTTTCAATTTTTTATTTGACCAACTCTCTTATTTCAATACTAATATGTATATTAAAAAAGTATTTTATTTATAAATCAGCTGTTGGTTTTAACAATTAAACATTTACCCAGTAGAGGGTTCTAACAGAAGTCGTGAACATGGCAGCAAATGGCACGAGTATTGTTTTGTTAAGAACATGCTTAAGCAAACGTACATGCCTTTTGAAACTTCAATGCCTTAATTTTCTTAACCATCCAGAAATTAAACGTTTTAATGTAAGTTATATTATTAAAAAATGATGAAAAATGCATAAATGCGGTAAAACCTAACGACAATGATAGTATGTTTCATAGTCTTATCGACTATCTAGACTATAGTATATATTATTATATATATATATATATTAGTTTATAATATACTAACAATAACAGTAACATTGTAAAAACTAAAAGTAACAGACACATGTTAGTACTGTAGTTGTAAACAAATATTAGAGTAGTAGTACTAATCTAATATTAATAAGGTAGTGAAGTTTAACAGTTACGTTATAATACACATACTTTTTATCGGAAGAAATGCATTTTAAGTTTAACTTGAAGTTTCTCGTTTGACAGTTTCGTTGACAACGAGAATGTTTATCACTATCAGGATTCAGTAGCGTTGAACATATTACTTATGTTTATGTTAGTTGCACATTTGACACATTGTGGGTGAATGGTTTATACAATGTCAGTGGGAACTTGCAATAACTCAGTAACTGTTGAAGAGGATAGTAATTATAATTATGACATTCACGTATATTAAGAAATGGAGAAATTAAAATTCTCTACTGAAGTAATAAAATATTTAATATTATCTGCTGACAATCTAGGACTCAGTGTATATGTTACACAGTTCATGCAGATTTAGCAGAACTTCTGATTGTATGTTTTATCTGATGCATTAGACTATAATTTTGAGGTACATGTGAACACTTTACAGTCACCTTTAATTGTTTTGTGTAATACTAATGGTGATACAATAGCACACCTTTATGATATGCATTTATTATATATATTACCTGTGTGAAAGTTTCAATTCAAATTATGTTTTTTAAGATCTATATTGATGGGTGCATCTAATCTTTAGTACTTTGGTGTATCTTTATATTGTTAAACAGTGATGGCACAATCCAGAGTAAAATATTTGAGTAAATGTAAGTTAGTGATTAGAGCAATGTAATGGCAGTCAATAATGCCCTTTGCCTAAAGTTCAGTTTCTTTATTTTTCTTTTCTTTTTAGCCTAGTTCATAATAGATGATTATATAGTATAAAAACCATGTTACAAGAAAGGTTTCTCAATCACTAGTCTACAGACCAGTGCCAATCTATCACACCCACCTTGCCTATTCATGGAATTTCACATAAACTGACAGAATATTCACATGTAAAGTGTAATGGTTTTTTGTTGTATTTGCATTTAAGTGGTCCATGACAGTTTAGGGAATCAGTGAGCTGGCCCCTTGGATTGAAAGTATTGAGAGACACCAATCTAGATGGTAGGAAAGGTGTTGACCTGGTGTACACAGTCTTTCAAAAAATTATAAGGTGTTTCACAAAAGATGTAAGAAAATACTATTGTTTTAGATTGGGGAAAGGCAAGTAAGTTGGATAGTTGCATGAGAGAAAACAAATGAATGGTTATTAACGGGGTCCAGTCAAACTGGACCTTTGTTACTAGCTCTTGTTTTTAGTGGAGTGTCTCAAGTGTCAATGCTTAGGCTTTTTCTTATAAAAATATTGATAGGAAATAATTAATATATTAGTATAGTTTGCTGATTACATTAAACTTGTGGATATTTTATCTGTATTGAGAATATTGGGATACTACAATTACTTAGATAAATTGATTAGTTGAACAGATATTTGACAAAATACCTTTAATTACAATATGTGCAAGATAGCACATTTTGGCTATCATAATTTGGATCATGTTTAATATAGATGGGAATCCACTCAATAATGTGACTAAAGAAAAGGATCATGACAAAGCTTCAAAATCCATAAAGGCAGTGTTCTGTTGCTAGTAGCAAAGCTAATGGAATTTTAGGGTGTATTTATACATATATTGATTTATCTGTACTAATCACCTCACTTTGAACATTATATGCAGTTTTTATCTCCTTATCTAAGAAACAATATTGATGTTTTTGGAGGACTATTGTATTGATTCTTGGGATAAGAGGGTTATCTTATGGTGATAGGTTAAGATCTATTAACTTGTTTTCTCTTGAGAATACAAGGACAAGAAGTGATCTTATTGAATATTACAAGATTATTCAGGGACTGATAGGAAAGCCTATGATTTGTTTGTGCTAATTCTGAATAAAATAACATGAAAGGACACAAGTCTAATCTGGAAAAGATATGCCAAGCTCAAATTAAGACAATTTTATTTTTCTAACAGTGTTATTGACTTATGAAATGAGTTGCCATCAGCAGTAGTGGAGACCAATACTTTACAGGAGTTTAAAAGTGAAGTCAGTACTATTGCACATACAGGATCAGTTTAAGTTTTTATATTTTCTCAAAGGAGAGTATGCAGGGACAGCCTTTAAGGAGTAAATGATCCCTTGTTGTCCATATGCTATGTTATAATGGTATGGTTGAGTATTTTAGGAGAAATGATTAAAATACATGTTGGTTATATTGATTTGACCTGTAATCATTTATTATCCTGAGATTGACTGTACAACTGAATTTTGCTAATTCTGTATTAACTTGTAGAAAATTGTAACTGGCTGCTTAAGGTATGCCAAATTATATATACAAAGGAAAGAAATTACTCCCTGCGATGAGTCTTAATAACTTTATATTATATCTAGAACTTTGAAAGAGTTGTTCCTTTTCATCATCTATAAGAATGGTGTTTAAAAAAAATAAGTATGTGTAGTAAAAGTTTTGTGAGATGTTAATACATTAGCGTACATGTTGTTTGTAATACAGGAACACAACTATATTTGATTGTACTTGTATATTTGTATCTGTATGAGCCTGAATAGCTAGAGTTGCTACAGATCCTTGTTTTAGACTAAAAACTATATGTAAAGCTATAAAACTTAAGTTGGTATAGTGAATATCTGTAGTCAGGTTTACTACATACATTAGTATATTATGTGATTGAATGGTTAAGAAATCCAATAAGCTTTGACTGAGCAGTATCAGTTAAATACTCTATTAGATTTGCACAAAATGATATTTTACTTTATCGTTTAGAAAAAAAATTTTGTTCTTTCAGACACACACTAGCTGCTATGTTTCTCTACTTCAGCATACAAAAACTCATTCACGCAGTGTCTGCATATCAAAAGGTGCGTCAATTTCAAATTTAGTGTTGCGTAAGAAGTGGAATTTGCAGCCACTATATTTTCAACTTGGAGGTCAAAGTACTTGCCTCTCAACATCAGCGGTATATCATCAGGAGGAAGTACCAAACAGTTCTTCACAGGTACAATAATTTCAATATTTCTGAGGTAATGATTATAATACAAGATGTCTATTTGCAGTACAATTTCTGGGAAAATAAACTTTGTTAGAAATGACAAGATCCAGATGTTTCTACTGCCACTTACATGTTTTGCAGTGGCTACATACCTGGCAACAAGTTTTGTATTTTTGTAACTGTTGTAATATTAGTTGAATATAAAGTGGATTTTCTTTTTTGGAATGAATAGTAAAATTGATCTATTAGTGATTTATTTGGAAGGCATATTCAGCATACACTGTTATTTCAGTGTCTGTTACCATAACAATAAAGTTTTTGCTATGTATATCTTTTTATGGCAATGTTGTATATCACCCTGGACAAAGGATAGCTAAAAGCTGCATGTTAAATTTTATGTATTCAGAAATCATTCTCAATAATGTGTTTCATGGAAGAGCTCAAAACTTGTAAGCACCTTACATTATTATTATTTTTGTTTGATATATATAATTTTGTGCTGTACAAAAAATAACTTGCATAACAAAATTAGACAAGGTAGCTTTATAGGTCTGACTTTTGGAGATTTTCACACATCAGTGTTATGAAGTTTATTTTGTTGTTTTTTATGTACTACAGTTGTAAATACATGTTTGAGCTGATATGTAATTTAAACACTGATAACAAGTATTTGGCAGTTGTGACTTTTTTCTGTTTGTTATTAGAGTAACTTTTGGGTTTAATATCTTAAATCGAGTTCACGTTATATCAGTTACTCAGTGGAAGTGTCTAAAACCAGAAGATCTTGTGCAGTAAATGTTGTACATCTGAATGTTTTAAAGCATTAATATTTTACTCCTTTAACTTGTGTCTGTTTAACTAAGGGCATTGAGGCTTTGCCTGGTTACATCCCTGAGCCACCACAAGTACCTGTGTTGAATGCTGATGTAGAAAATGTGCTTGAAGAGAAAGGATCGGAGCTTCTGAATGCTGGATTAGGAGGATGGTCACCAGTTGGTATCATTCAACATTGTCTTGACTATCTTCATGTCAGCTTAAACATCCCCTGGTGGTTATCGATAGTAATTTGTGAGTATACAATCATTTACAAATTTTAGTTTACACAACTTGTATTTTTTATTAAACTACATATAGGATTCCAATATCATCTGATTTTTCTACATAATAGATTTTTACTCTCTTTTTATTTGGGGCACCGCTTATTTCTTGTACTTCAATTACTTTTTACAGTTTGCACAAAATATTTTTTTCTTCTTCAACACTGATTCTGTAATTTTGTTAGTTGGTATGGGTGTAGTTTTGTTTTCTCTATTTTTACATAATTGATTTCTTTTTTTACAGGGAATTATTTTGTTTCCTTTCCTAACTGTTTTTCTAGCATTACACCTGTAAGATTTCATCTACTTAACTAATTTAAGTATACTACAACCTACAACATAGTTCAAAAATTGCAAAAATATTACTTTCACCTATTACAAAGAGTTAGCACTTTACTTGTGGTAGAAAATGTTAATTTGCACTAACCATATAACTAAAACAAACTTTCTCTACCTCTAAATGACAAGACTAACATTAAGCCTTGTACCTTTTTCCCTAATACAAATCCTTTTCTGAAAGAGGCAGTTGGAAGAGAACCAAAAAACCATATGCAAGTTGAGGGAAAAGCTCTATGGAAAAAGATTGAATCATACAAAGAATTACAGACAGCCATTGGTGCCAACTTGTCAAGAACTTTGCAGGGAACAAAAAATGGGTGGGGGGGTCTTTAACCTTCTTTATCCATATAATAAATTTCCAAATTAACAAAACATGTCTAAATAAAAACAGGTCGATACACTTGTAATTTTCATGGCATAACCTATCGAAAATATTAAATTAACATATTCAAATGAAAATAGTCAGTACAATGATAATCCACACCACTATTCATGTTATATTAACAGATATCCAAACATCATTAAAAACAACCTCACTTCAAATAGAACAATACCTGAAGATATAAAAACAAGACATTTATATCATACCATGCCAATCCCGTGAGAAAGGATGAGTAGATGCTACTGGAAAAAGTGTTGATACTGGAATTTCTGAACCTAACAGAAACATTAAATATGGAAATGCAAAAAAAATGCCAGCTTTCTTCATATGAGAGTTTCTGGCCATCAAATTGATTTGAATCCAGTAAGAATTTTGTGCAAAATGGATAACTACATAAAAAGAAGAATTGTCAAAAACCTTCCCAGTTTCAACACCTCCTAAGGTCACTTTAAGCTGACATCCTGTGTCCATAAGGTAGTTTACCTGTCCCAGACCAAACCCACCAATGGACTATCTGCCCATCCCTGCTATGACTTGTATTGAATAAATTGGTATGGTCTGCTTTTAAAAATAGGGTTTTGTGGTCACCCATTGCACTGTCTCCAGTGTTGATGCTCCTCTGGACCCACTCCATCACATTTTACCTCCTTTTCTTCTAGTGGAGTTAGAGAGTCCTTACCACTTTCCAGTTCCAAGCTGCTGGGATGGTGGACCGTGGAGGCATCCTCCTGAATGTGATAATGAAATATAAATAGAATATAGAAATTATTTTAAAACCATTCAGTTGAGAGTAGGGTGGTGGTGTTCTGCTGGTGTAGATGACATGATATCCTCCACTATGAAATATGAAAACAAATGGGAGTGAGACATCAAAATAGCTGTTCACCCCTTCGATTGGGATCTCTCATCCTACCCCCATGTGGAAGTTGGTTCCCAGTAGCTGGGTTTTGGATTTAGAGTAGAACCAATCAACATAAATCCTCACACATGTATTATGGATGTCTGTATTCCCCCTCACTTATACTCCATCAGTGTTGTGGGTCATGCTGGAGGTACTAGGGATTGTTGCAGTTTTTTCCCTTCTGTTTATGAGGGACTTTATTTATATTATGTAGACATCTTTTCAATACCAGATGTCAGGTTCTCAGATTGATATATCAATTTATCATATTCACATATGCCTTGTTCAGGAATTGGGGGTTCTAGATTCCCTCTAGTCTCTTAAACTTGAGTTGAAGACAGTATAATTCTCTTTCCTACCCCTGCCAGATGGTTGCGTTTTGGATTGTAATTGACTTGCCATTGGTATGATTGTCTTTCTTACCCCCACATGGATGCGAGTTCCCAGTGTCCTGGGTTTTGGATTGTAGTTGACTTGCTGGCGGTATGATCCTCTTTCCTACCCCCACGTTGATGTTGGTACCTGGTGGCTTGGTTTTGGACTGTAGTTGACTTACCGACAGTATGATCCTCATCCTAACCCCACATAGATGTTGGTTCCCAGCAACATGGGTTTTGGATGAAGTTGACTTGTACAGTCTGTCGCACCCTAGCCACTCTACACCTAGGGGCATATTCATTGCTTCTACCCACTTTTATATTGTATGGGATTGAGTTTCATAAATATTGCATGGTTTGGATCACTATCCAGCCATAGTTCTCTCACACTTGGATGTGCTCCTCTGTTTTTCTGCTCATATGTGCGACACCTTTCTCAGATTGGCAAAGAGTATACTGGGTTCAGAATGGTGCAGTTTCCCACATCAGATCTTTGAATCTGACTCTCTCATCTCAAGGAGTGTCCTTCAGATGCTTCTTTCTTTCCCTTGCACCAATCCTTCCACCTATTCAATGTGGGATTCTAGGTATTTATGTGAGAAGAGGTAATGTACTGTGCAAGAAGTTATAATTTTCCTATACTGTAAATGTATTTCTGATAGGTACTTACCTCTGCTCACCCTTCCTCCCCACTGAACACTGGTGCTTCTAATTTCTGCCAAACTCAAAGTGATAGGTAGGTAGAATTGAATAGAAGAGGTCACATGTGTAATGAGAGTGTCATACTCTTATTGGTGGAAGATTATCGCATGATGATTTGCATGAGAGACGTATTGGAATTAGTCAATTCCAATGAAGGGGAGGTAAGAGACTTGTGGCATGTGTAACTTTATTTTTTGCATATAGAGGGCAGCACTGCATGAGAATAGCTATTTATGTGAGCGGAGGTAAATACCTATTGGAAATACATTTTCAGTATAGGAAAGTTACAACTTTCCTAGTCCTTATATAAAATGCAAAGTTATGTATGTTAACATGATTTCAACCATGTGAAACTTGCTGTGTGATTGGATGCTCATGTGACTAGTGACTAATCAGAAGCAGTGTAAGACCATTCCATGCTTATTATAAACAACAAATGGCAGTCAATCAGTAAAAGCTATTTATTTAGGCCTATTTTGCTGTAGAAGTGTAGTGTTTAAACCAAATATTATGAATTTCCTGAATTCTCCCAAATATTGATACTGGTGGTATGTCACTTGTTAGTACTTTCATTCATACATGTGGTATGTATCTTGGATAGTCTATTCATTTCTAATCAAGTGAAGATTTCTTGATAGTGAATCAGTTGTAATTCTTGAAAGAAGATGTGGTATATATGGTAATGACTTTCATGACTTGGCAGCTATATATTGATCATTTTTGTGGATTTTGAAAAATCTTAACCATAAGATTTACTTCCACGTAGTGCAAATTAGTATCTTATTTTACTTAAATCAGGTAGTATTTGACTTGTGAAATGCAAACATAGATAATAAATTTCGAACCCTGTAAAAGTATTTATTTGGTGTGCTGATCTAAGCTCATTTTTTCCCTGTGCACACAATAATTGTAACTTCTTTTCTCTATTTAATTACATGTTACAGCTTTTGCAATAAGGAAAATTTGTTTTTAGACTAGGTATGACATTTCGATCACTGGTGCGATCATTCTCGTTTGCTTGTGAATGATCTCACTAGTGATCGAAACTTCGTACCTGTTCTAAAAACTAATATTTCTTACTGTAAAAGCTGAAAAATAATACTTAATTGGTAAGTAAATTCAAATCTAAATTATTTCCTTCACTGTGTTTTAAGCCACGTTAGTTGTTCGAATCTTGATGTTTCCTGTGGCAATCAAAGCCCAGCAAAATGCTACCAAAATGAACAACCACCTTCCCAAAATGCAAATGTTACAACTGAAGATAAGTGAGGCCCGGAAAAGTGGTAATTCAGTAGAAGGTAAGAAATATTGACAAACATTTGAAAATTTCCTGTAGATATAAAACTGAATGGTAGCCTAAAACCTGAAAAAATCTCTACATTTATTTTAATTTGGTAGATTATTTTAGATTTTTTTTTTCAATCGGCACTAATTTAAGTTTTCTCTCTCTCTTGAGGGTATAATATCTTGTATCATTAAATTTTAATTTAAGATTCTATGTTGAATTGTCCTTTATAAGTATAGTGAATTTGTTCTATTACATGACTCTTGAAGTAGTTAGAAGAATCAGCATGTTGACATTTGTTTTAAAGTGTGCACTGTGGGAATTTTGGGAATATTTTCAGTTTCACCTCTTATTTTGTGAACAGTTTGTCATGAAATTTTTGTTTCGACTTATGAAAGTTGCCTTTTAGATCAAGAAAGTTGTAAAAGGTAATAGACCCATTAATGGAGTTCAGACAGGTATTTTTTAATAGATACTCTGTCTTATATATCATATTTTATTGCCTTCCATGTTTGCTGATTTATAGTCTTCCAACAAGAAGTACTTCTTATATAATTCATTTGGCAACTTGCAGATAAAATTTATTTAATTTCAAGATACTAGTTGTTTCTGCTAAAGATGAAGTGTTAAGTACCAACAAAAACTTCTAGAATTTTCGTCAGATATTACTAAACTATAGGAAGTTTATCTGTGATGCAGACTTATCATAAGGATATTGTGGTCAAGCAATTCTCTTACAGTAAAATTATAATACAAGAAAATAGTTAGGTGTCTGAGTACATCACAAGGGGGAATAGATCCCCTAAGTTATCTAATTTATATCTCTGTGAAGTTGAAGTATTTTATTGTAACTTCATACTACTTTTAGGATTGATTCTTAGATAACAAATGTGCTTAAACTAAGGATATTAACATTTATACTGAGTGAACATAGATAATACTGAATCATACCTTTTATATGGCACATAAACCAGGGAAATTGTATTCCAAGATATATCTGCAAGTTTTGAATATGTTTGAAACTATTACACTGATTGTTACAGCACAATTTATTGATGCTGTGCCATCTTTACTGATTATATGAGTGTTAAACTTTTGACAACTCTATGTTTTAGATCATGTTGGAAACCTGTAACAGCTGATAGTTATTTTTATAAATACTGAAACATCTCTCTGGATTGTATTTACCTTTAATCTTCAGATTAATTACTTGTTTTCATACCATTCACGTGGGGTCCATGTATTACATTGTATTGAGTAATTTTATGTTTTTACCTGTTGCAACACTCAGTATATAGAACTAAGCAAAAAAATGAGTGAAATCTCTTATTTTCTATCTAAAATAAATAAGGTACACCACTAGTAATTTGTTTACTGATGTCTTTTTTAAAATTTTTTTAGAATGGCACAAATGTTAATTGTGATCCAGGACCCATAAGCAATTTTGTGCCTAAATAGTTTACAGAAATTGTATGTGTTACAAAACTGATGATAAAGACCCTATTGGTAATGCATGGGCTATCATTGGCTTCATATATATATAAAAAATAGAATTGAGGAAAAAAACAAAGACTATTGTATATTTCACAAATACTTTATTTATTAATGACCATAGTTTGTACCTCAAGATGCGGTTACTAGCAAAACCATGGTCGTTAATAAATGAAACGTTTATGAAACTTAACGTTTGTCTTTGTTTTTTCCTCAATTCTGTACTCATGTAGTTTCATCAAGTACCGACAGTTCAAGTATCAATTATATGGAGTTCATACATAGTTACAAATAGACATGTAATAAACTAAATTCAGTTTTAATCCCCTAAATTGCAGTATTTTTTCATCCCTTCTTAAACTTTAAATTAGACAATTCAAAAGGCCAAAATGAGAGATTTAAGTTACCCAAATTATTATTTTTTGTTGTTGTGAGGTAAATATGTAAATCTAAAGTTCTTACTTTTAATTAATCACATTTGTAGTTTCAAATACTTTGCTGATCAAGTCATTGCTTTCTGTATTTGGGATACTTGGCAGGGTTTTGCTACTGAAACCGGTTCTGAATTTTAGTCTTTACTCAAATTCTTTAGATAATGAGTAAATTAACCCACAGAAGATCCCTCTGGTGGTGAGAGGCTTAAACATTGTAGTTATTTCATTTATTGCCTGCAGATCCTGAGCTTTCAGGTGCATTTTATGATTCTGATTCTTCCAGATAAAATAGTTTGCTCTGGTCAGTTTTCACGTGAAAACATTGTGTTTGTTGGAATGTTTCCTTTATCTATGTAACATGTTCATAATTTTAAACTTTTATTGTTCACATCCTAAACTTGTCGTGGTGACAAGTAAATATGTAATTAAATCTCTTGTTGATTCTGTAAGGGTGAAACTTAGACCTCTGTTGTTGAATTGAAGTCAGGATCTATATTAAATACATTTTTCAGCTGTAATTTACCCACGAGAAGGCAGTCATATTGAGGAAAATGGGAGGTTTAAATATGAAATATAGGGTTTAAAAATACTTCTAACTTCAATATTTGTCTAATTATAATTTTGCTGTCTTCATAAATCTGCTGAACATTTTTGAAAATTCATTCTAATTTTTAATTTTGCAAATTTCGGGAGTTTCAAACATCTGCCATACTTTTATTAAAATGCAAGAAAAGAGCTTGGAAATGGAGACTTTTAAAAATATCTTTGTAATAAACAAGTGAACCCTGTTTTATTATGAAATATATAGGGTTTAATTGTTTGGGAAAGACAGTATTTTTAACAGCAAATATGATATTTGATATTTTTGCCTTTTTTTGAATTGTTAGGTTCACCATAATATGTTTATATATTGTAATTCAAATTTTGAGTTATGTATGTTTATAAACCAGAACTTCTTGATTTTACTTTCTCAAAGTTGAGATTAGCCGATAAATACATCAGTTTAAATAGTGCAACACAGAAGAGTAGATTAATAATGTTGAGTTTGTATCTATTTTAAGAGCATCTAAGGCTCTTCAAGTAACTTAAGTTATCCTTTCTCTAGCTGCCAAATATTCAAATGAGCTGATGATATTCATGAAGGAAAACAAAATTAATCCTCTGAAGAATATGATAGTTCCTTTAGTACAGGTAGGAAAATCTCTTATGCTGAAGTCATGTTAGCAATAATAATAGTTGATATTAGGAACAGATTAAGATTAGAGCGATCGTGCTCTTCACGTACAAAACTGATTTTTTCTTGTTAAAATAAGTCTAACTAAAAGGGGCCTTCAAATTCATATCAATCAATTGCATAAAAGATATTTAAGGCTCATAACCTGTAAGTTAATTAATGAACAATAAAATTAAACATGTCAAGGATTTCAGATACAAAAACGTATGAAACTACGGTTGCATCAGTTACTACTACTTTTTATTTTCATATATACATACACTGAATATAGAATAGTATGTTCATATTATAGAGTTTTCTCTCACAATTCTATAGTTATAATTTAAATGCCTATTTTCCAGAAATAAATGCCAGTGTGTATAAATTGTGGGCAACTTTTTATTATAAGGTGTAATAATGCAATCTCCATGTTTTCACATACAAGTTTAGTAAACATATTTTATGTTGAACTAATCTGTCCAATCAGAATGATAACCTGGTAAGACATATGTCCTGCCAAGAAAACATATTTATTTACAGCCTCGTGATGGAAGTCCACATATTGCATCATACCGAGTCATTTTATATTTTTTGTCTGTTACAATACTTGGTGTAAAGAAGTGACCAAGTACATTTGATGAAATCATTCATTTTGTAAGTGAAAAATATATATAAAGAAACTCCAGTAGTAATTATTGGGATTAGTTGTGATAACAATAGTATTTTATGTATGACCTTGCAACCAATGAAGTCATGGACCCACATGCAGTCTGTTTCATAAATAAATTAGAAAAAACATGTTTCACAAACAGGAGGATGAAAAAGAAATCAAGACATGTACACATATATATATATATATATATGATTATGTACAAATAATTACAGTTCTATGGTAATGGGTATAAACTTGTAGGAATGATGAGCTCACTTTAATAAAGTATTTATTTTTAATTATCAGGCACCAGTCTTTATATCATTTTTCATGGCTCTTCGAAAAATGGCTAACCTTCCGCTGGAGAGCATGAAGACAGGAGGAACCCTGTGGTTTACTGATTTGACTGTTCCTGACCCAATGTATGGGCTACCAATCATAACCTGTGTTACATTATCTATAATTATTGAGGTGAGTGAACTTAACAAATATTTGTGCAAAATAATATTCTTGGTATCTTGTGTGAAAGTTAAGATCATTGTGTTGTGTTGATGGTTTATTAATTTTGAAGTGTGTTCTGTCATCATTTATGTGAAACTTTGATTGTATTTATTTTATATTTTTTATCTTTGTAGAATTTAACATATTTGCACTGTATTCTATAGCAGCATTTCTCAGCCAGATTTGCCAGACGACCCCCCCCCAATCATCTCTACAAGGATGAAAAAATTATTGATGTTTCATAGCGCTGTTCATCATAGTTCATAACAAAGGCAATATATGCACCTCTTGGACACTTCAAGGACTGAAAAAAAAAATGTTGACTCAGCAGAGATAGCTTGTGACCCTCCTGGAAACTTGCTTGACATTTGCTTGGGGGTCACATTCCACCATTTTGAGAAACACTGTTCTATACATTTATTGAAGTAGAAACTAACTCTTATTCATATAACATCTGTTTACATTTACTGGTTTACCTATATTTATGTTGTTCTTTGTGGCTGTGTAGTATAATTACTGATAATTCACACACACATTGTGTTTCTAATTTTAGCTTAATTTTTTTTTATATCTTCAACAAACCTATGTTGTGTTACATTCTCAGTTTATTCAAATTTATGGATACCAAATACTTCTTAGTATTGTAAGGCTGTTTGAGTGCTTATTAACACAAAATCCTTATTTTAGATCTCGGGTATCCTCTACAGTCTCCTTTAGGTTTCTGAATTACTAACTTCTTTATATCTAATACCTATAATATTAATTATTTTACATCCCATGCTTATTTTTCTTCTTCTACACTGTCATAAATTTCATACCAACATCAACACTTGTATTTTGGCAGTATGAGACATTTGTGAAACTAATGCTTCTCATCATGATATTACTGAGAATCACATGATAAAATATCAGATTTTTGGCATTTTCCTGTTTAATCCTCATGGAGGAAGACATATATATCCTGAAAGGACTTCAAATATCTGTTTTAATTTAAAATTGGTTTAATTTTGTGACTTTGTTTTCAAAGTGTCTGTACATTGATATTTCTCTCACAGTATCTCTGAAGTGTAAGATTGTAATTTGAAAGATTTTCAGTCATAAACTTCCCACGTTTTTAAGAATATCTGTTATCTTTTATATTGAATACTAACATAATTCAAGTATACCGTTTTAATAATCGTCAAAAATTAATCTTAAGCAAAGATTTTCTGAAATGTTTAACCATGTTCATTGATAGTTGTAGTTAAACTTGTATTATTGATATAAATGTTTGGGAATCATCTTTGTTCTTCAGGTTGGAGCAGAAGGAGGACTGAGAAGTGACAGTTTACATCTTATGAGATATTTTTTGAGAGCCATGCCACTGGTTGTTTTACCATTTTCTATAAACTTTCCTGCAGTAAGTTGTTAATGTTTTGGATGATCTGTAAATTTAACCTGTTACATTTTTTACAGTGTTCAGTGATTAAATTCCTTAAAGATCATGCCTGATATAGAGAAATGATTTATCAGTAAAAAATAATTCCTTCAGTTTCTTCTTGTTTTGACTAAAATGTCTTATTTTTTTAACCAGGAGTTTATTCTTTTTAATGAGAATAGTTAAGATCCATAGCCACAATCATTATCTTCAGATAATTTTGGCTGTGTTAAATAATTTGAGCTAATACGTTTGAAATAATAATTAAAGTGCAAACAATTTTGAATCTTTAGTAACTTATTTCACATACTGATTATTTCAGAAATGATGTTAAAATTTAGATTTTTTTTTTTTTTGGTGTGTAGGAATTTATTAGGAAAATTTAGTTACGTTTACAAGTAAGAAACTAGACTCATGCAAACAATTGCTTTGATATTGTTAAGTGAAAGAAATTTATTTTCTGTTGACATTGAAAGTATTAGACAACAAAAAACAGCTACGAAATTACCTTGAAATAATGCAAGTTTTTTTATGTTGATGCTTCATATTAAATTGCTTAAAATTTGTCATAAATTCAGAAAACAAAATATCTCATGAGCTTTATTTAATTTTTAGATGAAATTATAACTTCACATGACAAAAAATAACTTATGTTTTAACATTTAGCTTTTCCACTGTTACATAGACAAATGATAATTTGTTCTAAGGAAATGTATCAGATTGTAAACTAACGAATTGTTTTGGAAATTCAATTAAAAACAAACAAGAAAACCAGATGTGTTTGTAAACTAGTTGATTTTATAAGGAAAATATTTTAATAACCACACAAGAATAAAATTTACAGTGCATTTTAGAAATTTTATAGACATTCACACTGTTAGTCTTTATAAAAACGTGCTATTTTCCTTTAAAAGAGTCCACCAATGGGATAGCAGTAAGTTAACAGACAATACCAAAATCTGGGGTTTGATTACCTGTGGTGGAGAGAGCAAAGATTGTCTACTGTGTAGTTTTGTGCTATAAAATAATAACAATCTATTAAAAGTTTGTTCATATATGTTAGTTTCATTGATAAAAATTTTCAGCTTTTTGAAACTAAGCTTATGTAAAGTTAAGTTAAAAGTTGTTTACATAGTGGATTCATTAAGCAGAAATCATAGTCTCATGATAAATAAGATGACCACACAGGCAATGACCGTAACTTTTTATTTTTGTTGAACGTCATTTTTATTATCATTGAACATTTCAGAAGTTATTAATTCCATCATCAACATAATTATTTCAAAACAATAAA
This sequence comes from Limulus polyphemus, assembly GCF_000517525.1. Classification (NCBI taxonomy): domain Eukaryota; kingdom Metazoa; phylum Arthropoda; class Merostomata; order Xiphosura; family Limulidae; genus Limulus; species Limulus polyphemus. The sequence goes on from NW_013668555.1 coordinate 65,111, forward strand.
TTAAGTATTGCATTTTGTTTCTCGGTGCATAATAACTTTTTCAGGAAATTTGTTAATAAAAATATAGAGCATATGAACTGTAACAGTATAATTAAGTGCTACATATGGGGTTAAAAGAGAATGAAACTGACTGTGTTATTTAAAGTTGAGGCTTTTTCTTTTATTAGGAAGTGTTTCGTTAATTTACAGTTCAAAGTCGGATTGACATGTTAAGATTTTGAAGCTGTTATCAGAGAAAGTGTGTTTCAGGTCATCACAATGCAAATGAATTAAAAGATTAGAGAGTTTACATAAGAAAATCTATTTGTGCTTAAGGATTCGATGGCAAGTTCTTTTTAGAATATCAGTAGAATGGCAGCTACCAAACTTATAAACATAAATTATCCATGATGAGAATGTGGTTTTGTAAATTTAAAGAAGTTGTTCTATTGGAGGTAGACTTAAATATTATTCTCAGTTTAACCTGGGGTAAAATTATTTTACCAAATTTGTTTTTTAAATTCTACCATTGTTGTAAGCTATATTTCTAATGTTTGCCCCAGAAGAAGAAGAAACTTCCACCTTTCGAAAGTGCTCGGGTAATATGGTTTTTATTCATTGTTATCAACACTTCTTGAAACTACGTGTTTTTCTAACATCATGATTGTAACTTTAATGTTAGTTAGAGGGAGCCTCCGATCTTAATGATGAAATTAAGTTCAAAAAGTTTAATAAGATAGGCTTAAAACATTTAGAATACTCTAAGATGTGGTGTAAAGTGTTCTGGCATATTCAAAGCTAGATTATAAATGTGAGGTAGTTGTGACATGAGAGTGATTTTAAAAATAGAGAATGAACCAGTCAGTATATTAACTATTGCAGTTACTTCTTAGAAGTAAGTTGATATGTTTTGCATTAGTTAATGTCACTTGTAACATAAACCTACATCAATTTACAACAATATGCGAGTGTTAAAATTTGTAGAATGTTAAAGGAGGAAGTAAAGTAATTCATTTTTGTCACATGGGCTGGACACTGAATTATTTTCACAAGATAATTTAAAACTTGCCCAAGAAAAAATTTGGAAAAATTTAGAGTGAGAGGGCAGCATTGAACAGTTGCGATTTTTGGGTGTAATTCATATTTCATTATTGGGAAAGTACAAGTTATTTTATTTAGTAGGTTTTAAGAAAAATCATTCTGTTGTATAATATTCTATATAAAAGCTGTTTCTTTATTTAGAGCTTGATAGTTGGAGTAGGTTTTAAAAGCATAGTCTAGAAGACAAAGTACAAGATTTTAAATGTAGTTTATAGATATGAAGTTGACAAAAGCGATCAAAGTACTTTTTGGTAAACAAATGTTAATGAATTGTTAATGCCATGTGTGATTAGAATATCAAGGAAAGGCAGGGAATAATTTTGTTCAAGTTCATGGGTAAGGTTAGTATTAACATATTGTGAGTTTAAGTAATTAAGAAATAAGGAAATAAGAACAAATTATAGGAAAAGTATCATTATTATTTTAAAAGTACAGGTTTAAATTTGGTGGGATGTTATTCAGCTATGTGCATTAATGGTGACAAAGAAAGGTACTATCCAGGGTTAGACCAAGTGGTAACCCAATAACAATGCCCTCTATCTGTACTTATAGGTTTTGATTTAGGATAAAATGTGTGTTTGTAATAGCAAGTTGTAGGAACAGTTTGAAATCATCTTTGTTTACTCCTCAAGGACTGAAAGGTTCTCTTTCAAAAGATTTGATATGCAGGTATCAACAGTTTCTTGGACAGGAGTATTGGTAAAGAGGGAAGTTATAATAGTTTAAAAATGAATGTATGAAATTTATTTCATAGGCAAATTCAAAATAATTACTAATATTAATTTCCTCAGATGCAAGAGATTTGAGTGATAAGACATAGATAGTTTGAAAGAGTCTTCTTCTTGTCATGTTCACCTATCCCTGTATAGTTTCCATCTAATTGCATGTTCATTAGCTATAGCTAGATCTTCTGCTGTGCATGGAATCTGAAGTTGTGGGCAGATGAGTAGATGTTGTATTGTCTGTCTTTCATGACAGTTGCAGGCAGCAGATCTGCTGGAGTACCCCATTTCACCATTTTGGCCCTAGGCCCGCCAACCTGGGAACATAGATGGTTATTTTAGATTGTTTAGAAAGAAACTATTTTCTGTAAGTTACTCATTAGCTTTGGGATGAAGTAGTTTCTTCTTCATTGTATCATTGTTTTGATGAAGTAAGTCTTAGAACAAGTGATTTCTTACAGTTAAAAATAATCAACTTTTCATGGAACACTTGTTTATGTTTGTCTTAATGTCATATGAAGTTAATATTTCTTGTGTTTCAGGCTGTCTTGTGCTACTGGACAACAAGTAATCTTATATCACTTGGACAAGTTGGACTTCTAAGGACTGGGCCAGTTCGTGATTTCTTTAAAATTCCTAAGTTAGTGCGCCATGATCCAGCTAGTTTACCCATGAAGAAGAAAGGTTTTGTAAAGGGGCTGAAAGAATGTAAGCTATTAAGTTTTGAAATCTGTAATTGATGAGTGTATGTAATTCAATCTGTGTTTCATATTAATAATACAAGAACAGACTGATTTCTCCTTCAACATTTTGAATATATTATTATATTCAGAATAAGAACCATTTACACTTGTACCTGTGAAAAATTCATTCTTTTCCTCTCCTTTATATTGTTCAAATTTCTCATCTGAGTTCAATTTGATGAGACTTGCATTCATTAATGAAAACTTTGGTTTCATTTTCCATTGACTTTTGTTTCAAAAGTGTTGATTATTATCTTGAATTTTCAACTGATGGTGACTTCTACTTGTGTGAGTGATGATTTTCACACACAGCCCTTATCTCTATTTGGCTTTTGGAGGCTTGTTAACTGTTTGGGACATTTCAGCCTTTGTTCAACATGTTCTGGATTACCACTTGCTTACTAGGCTTCTTACTTCTGTTCCTTTAGCTGATGTTCTTTCTCCTCAGTTGTGAATGGCCTATTGGACTATGAATTTAACATGATTTGCTTTGGGTAGTGCCTTACCATTCAAGGAATAACCTTAACATTCCTATCTTTTTCTGGATACCATTCTCAAGTATGTTCCTTTTCTTATCTTTTGCCTGTATCCTTTCTTATTGCCCATTCTTCACTCCATGAACCCAATTCTTGGGATTGCTTTGTCTTTCCTGCTTTGTTGTTATTGTTTCCTTTCTTTAACAGCTCTCACTCACACTCACATTCTTCATACTCCTTTCATTTATGACTTTTTTTTCCTGACTTACAAACATTCTTCCTTTCCTTTCCAGATTGCCTGTGTTTAGTACCTATTAGGCCTGTTTGGAGATTGGGCCCCTTGCCTTCTATTTTGCTCTCTGGTTCCCCCATTTTTGTGTCTTTTTCTCACCATCCTCCTGTATTCTCTCCTGCTTCCACGTTTTGTCTGAAGCACTTCATTGTGTTCCAGAGGGGTTTTCTGAAGAGGTTCATTCCCTTCTCTTTACTAGCTTAGCCTGTTCTACTTCTTCTGCTCTATCCCTATTTCCTTAGTTCTCCTGCCGTTGGGACTCATTGGATCAAGTTGTGTTCCTCTATACTGTACACTTTCTTTTTTCTTATGTATGTGATCTACCCTTTTCATTCCTGGTTCCAGCCCTTCTTTTTTCATCCTTCCACCACCCAATGTCTGGTTCATTGTTCTTCTTGTCTGTAGCTATCTTGTCTTGTCAGGCCCTATAGGTTCCTGTCCCTTCCTCTTCACCAGTTGTTGGTCTTGATTTCTGTTCTCTCCCATAGTCTCTCTCCCCACTTCTCTTTACTCCTCTTCCTATTACCTTTTCTTTTCCCTCCGACCCAATTTATGGTCTTTTTCATCCAGTCTGCAGATGGCCATGGCTGATGCATCAAACACATTCCTATTGCCCCATCCTCCAGATGGTTTCTACCTTCTGTCCATCAGATTTGTGTCTTTCAATTCCTTGCTCTTTCTTTCAACATAGCATTGGACCCCTTTTTTTATTTATTTGTATCATAAGGGTTTTTGTGGCCTGGGGATGTCTTTCCCTTTCTTGGTTGATTGGCTTCTCTTGGCTCATTCTCAGAAGGTATCCTCTTCTCACACTTCCCTTCTTTTGCAGGAGGCTACTTAGTTGGGGTGGCTTGTCAAGATATTGAAATCCTTTCTCATATCTACTCAACATTTGGTACTTTTGTTCTTCTTGTCTGTAGCTATCTTGTCTTGTCAGGCCCTATAGGTTCCTGTCCCTTCCTCTTCACCAGATGTTGGTCTTGATTTCTGTTCTCTCCCACAGTCTCTCTCCCCATTTCTCTTTACTCCTCTTCCTATTACCTTTTCTTTTCCCTTCGACCCTATTTATGGTCTTTTTCATCCTTACCAACCCCCAAACTGGATATCAGTCTCTTTACAGATGTTTCCTTCTTGGGTTGAGGCATATCTCTGGATGATGACATGACTTCTGGCTTTGGTCGCACGTTGGACTTTCACTCCACATCAATATACTCAAACTTCTCACTGTTTGTCTGGCATGATTCCATTTCATGTCCCTTTTGGTGTATCAATTGGTCATGATCCACTTCAACATTTCCATGGTAATTTCTTACATCAACCATCAAAGATACCTGTTTCAGGACCCTTTGTTTTCAGACATTGGAACTACTCTTCTGGGCTCATTCGTATTGGATTGGTCTTGTTACCCCATCATGTACTGGGAGTTGTGAACTTTAGGGTGGACTACCTCTCGTGACTGAACTGCATTCTACCCAGATCTTTCATTTGGTTTGCTCTTGTTTGGGTATGTCCCTTCCTTATAAATGCCCTGCCACCCCTCTTAACTCCAAGCTTGTAAACCTGTGATCAAGGCACAGCTTCACTCCAGTTGGTAGTCGACTTGGAGTGAGCAATTCCACAACAAGCTTTTTTCCAGATAAAGCACATTGTTGTTGTTTGGCCATCTAGTTTCAGTAAGGATCAGAAGGAGGAAGTTGTCTTGTCTAAGATATGCATTGGCCACAGTTTCATGACTCATTGTTTTCTTCTGCAGGGGACAGATTTGCCAGTCTGTGGCCTTTGTGACACTCAAGTTGTTATTGCCCACATTTTACTTTAATGCCATTTCTATGACTGTGAATGGTGGCACCATTTTAGACATGTTTTTTCTAAGGGTTTACCTTTGATATTGGATAGTGTCATTGGCAATGGTGACACTGTCCAGGTTGATCATGTTTATAGCTTGTTATGAGCTATAGGCCATTTTCCTTCTATTTAATTTTTGTAGCATTGTTCCACAGCAAAATATTCCAACTTTTTGGTCTTTTTTATATTTTATTCTACAATTTTTCACACCATACTTCAATCAACCTATTATCTTTAAAATGGGTATGTATTTTTCCCATTCTGTCAAACGGTATCCTACCAAATGACTGGTGTTGCCTCCCATGGTATGCTTATTTCACAAAATCTGCATTGATCCAAGATAACGGAGAGTGTTCAGCCCATCTGCCCTGGCTCTATTATTGCCCACTATGAGATGGGGGGTGTTCTGTAAGACCACTTAAGGTACCCTTGTCGTAAACTAATTTACTTAATTGTCCAATCCAGACCATACCAATTCCATGGACTATCATGGAAAAAGCCAGCACCAGGGAAGTGACTGCCCACTTCTTTGGCTTGGGTTTGCCTACTTTTAAAAATAGGGTTTTATGGTCACCCATTGCATTGTTTCCAGTAAAAGCCCTTTCTGGCTGGTGGTCCACTGATGATCCGAGCACTTCTCTGGGTCTCTCCGGTGCGAAATCACCCCACCCCTTCTTCAGATGTATCATGGGAGGCCCTTGTCACTTACCAGTTTATAGCCACTGGGGTGGTTTACCATAGAGAATACTCACAACCTTAGAACAATATAGTGAGAAGTAAGACATTGGTCACACTGTCAGTGTAGTATGGGCCACCCCTCACACAGCTAATGTGCCATCCTCCTGCATCCTGAGCCTGTCGAGAAGAGTCAAGGTGAGCACACATCTTCGGGTCTGATTGTGCCTCAACCACATTATACATATTGGCTCGCCAGCCATCAGGTGTCATACTCCATGGGCTTTCCCTTTAGGGGCTTTCTAAAGAGAGCTTGACTATGTTTAATTTTTGCACTGGCCTCTCCACCACTTCAGTATGGTATTCTAGCATTTCTTTGTGCAGATGTGAGTTATCTTCTTGGAAGTTAACATTTTCCTAATCTGAATGTATTTCCAATAGATACTAACCTCCGCACACATTCCTATCCATGCTTCCCGCTTCTGGTGCACCTTTTTTTTACTTGCCTCATCTAAGAATGAAATCTCCATGAGTGCAACTGCAAAGGGGGATTACTGCACATGAAAGTTGTGTTGTCCTCCTATTGGTGGAAGGCTATTGTCGATGATATCTTGATGCACCAGCATGGTTTATGTTAAACATTTGAATTTAGGTGTGAGTATTTTCGAATTAATCTCAAAATATATAAAAAGAAATTTCACTATCTCTTTCATGATCAAAGGTCCCATTTTCAGCATTACTTAAAAATTGTATCAAGATGTATATATATTTGATACTCCAAAAAAAACAGATTCTACCTTAAGGCTATAAAGTTATATGAGTATCTAACCTCTTAATGTATTGACCTGTAATCTATTATCATTGTAAAATGTATTTGATATACACTTGTTCTTAGCCAATTGACTAGTGAGCTACAGACAGTGTATACTGAACCAGTAACTTCAGACTTCAGTTGTTTGTTTCTGTTCTGTAACCTAATTTGTTTGTAGTTAAAATTCCAAAAGACTTAAAAACCTAAACTTCAGTTATTATTGGCAACCAGTTAAATTCAGAAATAAATATATATATTGTTCAAAACCCAATTTCTGAGTAAAATTTGCAAACTGAAGAAACTGTTTGAAAAAGTTTTAGTTACACTGAAAAATAAGTGTTTTTACATCTATATCTGATTTTAGGAATTTTTTATTAACCATGACATTATTAAAATATAATCTGATTTTTCTATTCCTATAGTCTTGTATGGTAAAATTGCTTAAACTTGCACAATAAAATTCAGATGTATTCTTAATTAGACATAGCTTTTATATTTTGCATTTATGTTGCAAAATTTAGATGTATTAATCAGAAGAAGAGGTAATGTAATACTTTTCACCAACATTAATTATCGTCTGTTGACACATTTTATTGTTACATAATGTTTCTTATTTTATTGATTTTTCGATTTCCTTGTTACAGAAAGTTTTAACTTGTTTCACCTGTTTTGTTCTTCTATAAAAGTTATATTTGGTATAGTATCCTGTAAATATTTAATTTTGTGTTTTTTGGCTGTTCTGTTTGTGCTGTACTCGAAGTGTTCATAGCTGTAAAATAGCTTAGGGAGCTAACAAGATGTTGCTTTAAATTTTGGGGTATTTTTTCATACACTGTCCACTGTGCTTAAATTTAAACAACACGATTGAAATTCTAGTTTAGGAAGGATGATTTTCATTTTATAACATTGCATATGAACATAAAATTAATGCTATATGTACATAAACACACACGTATTACAGCATTAATTGGCTTGGCATGGCCTTGTGTTTAAGGTACTCGAGTCACAATCTGAGGGACACATGTTTGAATCCCCATTGCCAGACGTGCTTCTCCTATATGGTTGCCGACTGAGCTAGCAATCTGAATGTAAAAAATTTTTGACTTTCAAAAATACCAGCCAACACCAAAACTAGTTGAGGTTAAGGTCAGAGTGAGAAAACAAATAGCATTAATTTAGATACTTGCAGATATTCCTTTTTATTTTTAATTAACATTTGTTTGTACCAATAGCTTTTAAATTTGTTTTATTAAATGCTAACATTTAAGTTGATTTTAGACTGTACTAAATATTGTCTTAAATAATAGAGGAAATTTAAGCAAGTTAACTGAAAACATTTTCAAGTTTTAATGATGTCACTTGCTAATTAGTCAAAATGGAAGCAACTTTTTGAAACTAATAATATATAATTTTTGTGTGTCTTAATTGGTATTTATTAGAATATTTTGAATGTTTGCAAATGTAATTTTAAGATAGAAGTAAACAAAAACTATCATGCTCTTTCTCTATAGCCATGAAAACTTCTAGAGAAATCCGTCACATGGAAGATCGCAGACAACTTGATGAGATACAGTTCCGTAAGGCTGGAACAGGCCCAATCAAAAAGACATATCCATTTGATCCTACCAATCAGAGACCTGGTAGTGGAGTTACGCAGACAGCCAAAAAAAGATAGTTTTACTTTAAATAATATATGTTGTGCCATTAGATGTTTAGTTCTTTCATGAAGACTTTAGCATTAGTCAGATGTTGTCTTATAAAGACCTGATGTAAAATATGTAGATGAAACAGAATAAATTCCTCAAAGTTTGGGAAAAAAAGAAAAGAAAAAATAGACTTTTATTTCATGTTTCCTTTAATTGTGAATAATAATATATA
>NW_013668555.1:74713-78807 GCF_000517525.1 Limulus polyphemus
CTAAAAATTGGGTTTATTATAAAAATAAAGTGAGTAGTGTATGCTATTTAAAACAAATATTGGTGTGATAATTTCAGTTTATTTCTTACATTACTCTAGTTCATAACATTAAGTGTGGAAATATTGTTAATTCCTGATATTAAACTTGATCTTTAAATGAACACTACGTATATTTATGTTTAAAAGTTTTTCCTCTCAGCTTCCTTGTGAACTTGGATTTGTCAGAACCAACATATTTTCATTAAGAAAAAAATACTGGGGTTTAATTATATATTAGAACAATTTGCACATACTAATGCAGTGGAATAGCACATGTATATTTGATTCCTGGCAAATTTCTGACCACTTAACAGTGCATTGCTGTCTGGAAAACTTCCAACTGGAGAAATATGTCACAGTCTTTTTTTTGAAACCATTCCTCAAGTCCATCTGGAGCAATGCCTTCATCCATAAAGTAAGAATTATGGTTTTAAAAAAAAGAACCTTCAGACCCAAAAGTATATTGCAATAAATCTTCACATATTTTGTTGTACCACCAACAAGATGATAAACATGAATTTGAAACTGACAAAAGTTCACAATCCAAACTTTCTAAGCTTCTAGCCACACCTCAAAATTAACAGCTATTTTCATGGAAACAAAAAATGACCAAAGAAACTGGAATCATGGCAATCCCATTCAGTCACATACTTGTGAAGTTTTCAAGTGTACTCCAATGGACTTTTGTGCATTTGGCTTGCTTAAATTTGGTGTAACTATATAGAAAGTATGTCAAGATGCGTGATCTAAGATTGAATTCACTGTTTTCTACAAAAGCTTGTTACAATGGAAATTGTGGTATCTGATAATAGTACACAATCATGGTTAGCATAATCGTTGATGGAGCACTGGACCTGGAACATGGTTTATATAGTGTGATTAACCCTCAGTAATGTTCTTTTAGTTGTGTTTAATGCTTTTAGCTGTTAATGCAATGTGGTAAATTTTAATTAATATGGTGGCCTTTCAATAATGTTTTTACTTATTTAAAAACAAAGAAAACAGATCCTTTTCTAACGAAAAGTGGGATTCATTGCTATATTATAATATCCCCACAGTTGAAAGGATGAGCACGTTCGTTCGGTGACAGTACTCAAACTCGAGACCTCCGATCGTGAGTCGAGCACCTTAATCCCACTTTAGAATGAACACTAATGTGGTTTCGTGTCTTCGTCCAATGTCATTCCAATTTTTTTCAAAGTATAAATATGGCATGATGTAGACATGTAAATTTTGTCTTGACTATTTTACTACAATTCTTGTATTTTGTAAGTACTAAGTGTAAGTGTGAATAAATAACATGACCTCTAAATGAATAAGATATAACAATAGTTGAAAAAAATTACTGCATAAGCAATGAAGCCCAAGAGTTAGTGGTGTTGGCTAGCTGCCTTCTCTCTAGTCTATCACTTCTAAATTAGGGATAGCTAGTGCAGATAGCTCTCGAGTAACTTTGCTCGAACATACATCTAAAATGGGGTGTGGTACAGCCTTTATTGCTTGGGCATGATATATAAGTCTATACAAATCAGTGACCTGGATGTTTTTAACCAAATGAGGTGGCTGCTCAAGCATGGAAAGCGGACATTAAAATAGAAGCTACTATTAAAAGGTACCTAATGAGCAGGAGCTGATAAATATTTAAAAGTTTCAGAGGCCTAGGATACACTTTTAGGTGCGGGAGAATAAGATTGTTCTAAATGTGGAACCAGGGAGTAACATACACATATAGGAATTGGTACACTTATCTATCAACAGTTTGAAAAATATTCAGCTTCCCGCATCAAATATATTCAACTTCCTCATTCTTTTTATTTTTTGCTACCATGACAATGCATAATAGACCCATTACTTGATCAGCGCGTAAATTCAGTTATCATCATGTGTTGTGAGTTACGATAATTCACCAAGTAATAAGGTGTTTCGAGTTCGTACTGCTGGTTTCTTTGCCTTCACTTTAATGCATGTTATTGAGACTAACGGAAAAAACTTTTATATGTGAACTTTACTAATCAAAATGTGACGATATTGCAATATTTGTGGTCTTAATTAAAAGTCCCTCAGTGGCTCAGTGGTAATTCTGAAAGCTTATGGCACTAAAAATCGGATTTCGATACCCGTAGTGGGCAGAGAATAAGTAGTGTATTGTGTAGCTTTGCGCTTAACAACAAACAAACCTAAATGTCTTCGCTGGATCAGCAGTAAGTTTCCAGACTCTCAAAAATCCATGGTTTCACTCCACGATAGAGAGAGTGCGGATAGCACATTGTTTAACTTTGTGCTAAAAACATAATTACAAATTAATCTTTATCTAAAAATTTCTGAATTTTATAGAATTGTATCAATACTTCTGTTAATTCATTACATATCGGTTGGTGGAAGTTTCCAGTGCTCTAAAAAGTTACTAAAGTAATAATAATGAAGTATAAAAATTCTCTATTATACATTGGCATATCCAGAATATTGGTACTAGGGCAAAAATACAAATACGTAAAAGCTAGAAACATTCTACTTTTTGACAGTGTTTGGTGTAATTTCGGTACATTTCTGAACTTATCTAATTTTTAAAAGAATTGACGCCATATCTCGGGGTTTATGATGGGTTATAACAACTAATGCTAACACACGCACCCCAAAATACATCTCACTGAATTTGCACAAATTACATGACCCATTCCTACCAGGACCACTAGTGAACACACATTTCATATGTTGTTAATGCCGATGCTAACATTTTGAACTAGTTGAGAACTTTATATTGTTGCGTCATCGAGGTCACGTGACTGGTGTGGCGCCCTCTAGTTTCTAGAACTATCTTGTTTCTTCATGAATGCTCTAGTGTTTGCTAGATGGGGTAGGCTGGTATATATAAGAGGGTGACAACGTGACGGGAGAATAATGTAACGTAGTGTGTGTGTAGACAGTGAGTAATTGAACTGCAGTCACAGGGTATTGTTGAAGTTAACGTTCGTTCGTTATAGTGTTTGTTTTAGCGCGAATATTGAAATTAAGTGTATCGTAAAGTTATATTCGGAAACAATAAACCAGTTTTATTAAGTAAAGACTTGTGTCGTCAAAGTTTCGTCGGAAACGAAATTACGGAAAGTTAATTAACAAACGGAGACGTAACAATATTAACTCTGATGCAACTGCAAACAAGACGACGTCTATGAAGAGTGGTATATTACAGTACAAATTTTATGAATTATATCATATTTAAATAAGTCACATTTTGGATATTGAGAATAAGTTAATGTTGTCTTAAAGTGACTTGCAATAATTTATACCTATAAATTATTTAATTTCTGACATTATTTCTGTCCAACCGATCTGACTTGATTCTTGGCCTTATTGAAAAGTTTATTATTTTGCTGGGTGTTTTTTTAAGTCACCAGATCGAAATTTTGAGGCGCTATAGTTAACCCGGTGTAATATATTTTTTGCCCTGTTAATGAGTGTGAGTAAGTATATGTTAACCTTAAATTCTCAGTTAGTGGATATGAGCAATTATATCTAACGCTAATTTGCCAACTAACAATTATAATAATCCGAAAATTCTTGTACAGGTCAGGTCAAATCCCTCTCATGCCGGGATGGCACATACGATCCGGTGATGAACTCCGACAAAAGCGGGCGAGAATGGATGAGGTGCCAGTCCATCTCATGTTAACCATAAAATAATTGGGATAAAGTGATTTGCTCAAGGATACAACAGCATGACGCAAGCTAGTCTCAAACACGCAACCATTCGACTACAAGTCCAAAGTGCGAAATCACAAAGCCATGTTGCCCTCCATGAGTAGGTATAGGCTAATCCCAAATTCCCTGCTAGTGAGTATAATAACCTTCAAATCTCTATTAGTAAGTATGAGTAGATATAGGCTAATCCCAAATTCCCTGCTAGTGAGTATAATAACCTTCAAATCTCTATTAGTAAGTATGAGTAGATATAGGCTAATCCCAAATTCCCTGCTAATGAGTATAATAACCCTAAAATCTCTATTAGTAAGTATGAGTAGATATAGGCTAATCCCAAATTCCCTGCTAATGAGTAT
>NW_013668555.1:79573-83312 GCF_000517525.1 Limulus polyphemus
CCTTTTCAAAGATTCATTATGTACAATAAAGACTATGATCTGGTGTCCAAATGAAAATGTCATCTGCAAATATAGCGTTATTATCACCTCCCTAAAACACTATATGAAAAACAAAGCATGAAATTAAATACAGTGTATTCAGTTTGGAGCCCTGAGGAGGAATTTCTTTACTAAAAGCTCTTATTGAAGAGATTTTAATTTTGTCAGAAAATTTACGCCCATGTAAATAATTATGTTTCTAAAGCAAGATTCCACTTCTATGTCCAAGACTAAAATGTTCAAAGAAAATCATCAATCTAAAAATTATCAAAAACAGATTCCAAATATAAAAAAAAACAGTTACTACATATCCATGAGTGACCAGAGCCAGGATAACGCATTCGTGAAGAGGCACCAGACAATCATTGGTACTAATATCTATGCAAAACCCTACTTGATGTGAAATAATTTATAATGGTACTCAAGAGACCAAATGAATCAAATATCAACCACATTTTCCATGATTTTAGCAATACCAAAAAAAAAAAAAAGTAAGGTAACTGGACAATAAGATTGAGCTTGTTTTCCAGATTAAGAACCAGTATTGCATCAACATGTTTGTAATAAATTTGGTCAGTACCAAAAACCAACAATCGTGAACTTCAAAATAAATCCCCTAATTTGATTAACAAGTTAGAATAAAATAGAGTTAGTGACACCATACATCCCAGAAAAATCAGCCACATTGAGAAAGTGCACATTGTAATTCTAATTCAATAAAAACTTCATCAAATTTTTCTCACCACAGTTTAACTAAACAAATAAAGAAGAGACAAAAATCGCAATGAAATTTAAAAATGAAAATTGAATTTAAAAAAAAAATAATGTTTAAGTTTAGTAAGTCAGAATTGTAATGAAAATTTCAAATAAGGATTTAGAAATGTATTTCAATTAAAATATAAAACAAAATAAAAAAATGATGTTCCTCTATCTGCTTCCATAGTGGTTTGTTCCCAAGTCTTCTGAACTTCCCATTAGATTGTGTTGTTCTTCCCTGCAGGAGTTAGGGCTTACCACTTATCCTCAAAGTCATGCTATTCACTCTTCATTGAGGTAACTAGCTTATACTCTGCTTTATCCAATGGTATTTAAGTTACTTGTAAATAATTTCCAAAACTGAGTTGGAACTAAATATTTATATTCGACTTTACAAAATTGCAGCAAAGAGGTTAAACACAGTAAATTCTATTTATATTTACACTATGGTATATCAGAATACCACGTGTTTTCTACCTCCTTGTATTGGTATAGCAATATTTTTTTAATTTATTATTTCTGCATGTATTTGCAGTTTCCACACAATACGCTGATTAATAAGATCATTAAGTTACTATTGCTCTAGCTATTTAATGTTCTGTGTCATTTGCTTACCTAAAGTAGCACTTTTGATCTTCCAGTGGGAAAGATAGCTAGAAGGTCTCTTAGACATTATCGTTTCTAACAGAATTCATGTAATTTCTTGATGTAATAACCTATCTCATGTTTCATTCGAAAATACCGGTCACGTGAGTAGCATTAATTGCTCTGTGTAAATCTGACGTTAACGATTTAAGTAAGTAACGTAAAATATATTCAGTTTTACATAGGAAATAACCAGGGTTAGTCTTGATATGATCTGATATTATAGAACATCTTCAAACCTAGCTTTTAAGTAGATGTCACTGTCTATTGGAACAAGTAAAGTACATATTTTCACTGTGATTGTTTCTAATAAAGATTTTATTTTGATTGTACATTTGTGTTCAGTCTATCTATTCATTCCTCACAAACTCGGTCAATCATAGAATACATAATTATTTTGCAGCCGATATCTTGCCGAATCTCCAGTTATTTGGTGAACCTATCTTGTCACTCTTAATGGAGACCAGTTTGATTTAAAAATACCAAAACAACAACAAGTTAAAAAGAAAAGAAATACAGTTGTGAAAGAGGTTGACTGTGCCTCTATATATTCTCCAGAGAGATTCTGAAGAAGATTGTTAAATGAAATTATGAAGAAATTGTTATAATATGTAAAAAATATACAAAAAAAACAACAATACAATAACATCATCCATGTCAGTGTGCAGGTGTTACGCACGTCATTGGTTGTCCTAATCGAACACAGGAAGATTTAAACCTCCAGGCATTTTTAAAGAACTTAATATAGGTCTTCTCCAACATCATCTGTGAGAAATATATACAGAAATACTTAAGTGGGCAAGTTGCCTTGTCCATCTGCAACTAGGTGGATTTTCTATACATAAAAGTCTACAAATGCTCTAAAAGTGCATGTATGTGAAAAAGTTTTAAACTTTTGATAAACTATGCAGTACTTTTCTAAACTAAAATAGGAGAATAAATATGGTACCTCTAAGTACCACGTTTAGTGTGACTTGTGTATTTTACCACTCAAATCATTTCCAAAATTTTCAAGAAAACTCTAGACATCACACACACACTTATACATATCACATTAAATCTCCCTCTAATAAACAATATAAGTACCTAAATTAAGATATTAAGAGCACAGTTTACAACAATGACATTGTGGTTCAGGGCAATATCATGTGTTTGCTATCCTCCTAGGATCATATGTAAATCTTTCGAAATTTCTGTCATTTAAGCGAGCTTTTCGGAAGTAGAACATCACTCAAGTAAGCAATTTGATTTTGTTTTATTCCAGCTGTGCCTAGAACCCTATTCACCAATTGGTCATTAACCCTGTTCTCTTGCAGGAAATACAGTCTGTGACATCTCAAAGTAGAAAGCTGTCTTTTTTTTTTATTAAATTGAGCAGTGACTAAGGGGCACGGGTAAGAATGGTGTGGGCATCTCCCGTTTTAGACATTTTTTCTACTAAGCTCACATTTTTGACTTACAGATTTAGAAAGCTTATTTTTTGTTGTTTCTTTGTCAGGTTTGGTTTTCACTTAGAGATCTTCCATTTAACTTTATCTTTAAAGATATTTAATTTCACTGTGTTTCAGTTTAACTTTCAAGTGTTGTTTTATTTTGTAATATTTTTCTTTAGCTTACAGTAGACTGGCGGGAGAGAGCTAATAAAGTTTTTTAAATATATGCCTCTCTTGCTCTTGATAGACCAACACACCATTATAAACAAATGCTCTTTGTTCTCTTTTAGTATTGTATTTTTTGCTTTGATTGTGTGTGTTAAGTATTGTAGTTCTTATATTTTTGTGTGCTAACTCTTTCATTGTGACGAATTCAGTCAATGTTACCTTTAAGTCATTATTTATCCAACCTCAATAATTATGTTATCTAATTCTCTATGTGAAAAATGTAGGTTTAATATCTGATTTCAGGAAATAACCTCGTGATCATTTTCTCCTGGAAATATACTGCAGTTATTTATGTGAATTTTTAATGTATAAGAGCTGTTATTAACAGATATATCATACGATAATATTAATTATACGTGTAGAAATGTAAATCGACTGTTTTCACCTTCTCGACTTTCTCACTTCACAATACGATTCTGTTTCCTTTTACGCTTGTGTTAGAGGGTATTCGTTGCAATAGTGTTGTTTTTTGGAGTACTAGTGGCAGGAGTAAAATCAATCATTTCGCGTTTGTAATGGAGAATATATATATTGCAATAATAATGGCTGGAGACGGCTTGAATGGGTAATGAAGAAAAACTTTAATATAACAGCAAATGTACAACGTTTCGACAAGGTTTTGTGATGATGACAAAACC
>NW_013668555.1:83990-90879 GCF_000517525.1 Limulus polyphemus
CTTCATTACCCATTCAAGCCGTCTCCAGCCATTATTAGTCTCAAAGTGGGTTCCTCGTCATCGAATTGCAATAATGTAGTTTGGTGGAATAAAAGCAATAGGTGTGTAAATTCTAACCCCTGATTTTTGCGTTGTAAGTTCGTAAACTTTCCGTTCACCCACCTGGAGACAAACGCAGGTTTTATAACATAGGCCTGCGAATTTAAAATTCATAAAAGTTGTTTTGGTTTTTATAACGGATTTTCCTTAATTCAGCTACGCAGATTTCGAAAACAATATTCATTTTTTCCATCACATAAGGATTTTTTTTACAAATCGGGAAGAAAAAAAGAACTCTTTATCAGATCAAATTATTATTTAGTTTACCACAATAAACATTTTTTATTATTATGTTTGTTATGTTTGGGTTCCAGAACGATCGATAAGACTCTCACGTCGCGATTGGTATAGAGAAATCTATAGGCCAGTGGTTGTCAACATTTAAGTATAACAACATGTGACCTGATTTCAATGAAAATGATTCACTTATGTAAAAGTACACTTGATGTTTTGGTAAAAAATTTGTACGTGATGGAGAAAATGGATATCATTTTCGGATTAGCCCCCCAGTGGCACAGCAGCATGTCTGCGGACTTACAACGCTAGAATCCGGGTTTCGATACCCGTGGTGAGCAGCGCACAGATAGCCCATTGTGTAGCTTTGTGCTTAATTACAAACAAACAAACAATTTTCGGATTCAGCGTACAGGAATTACTGTAGAAGATATAAAAAGTTCAAGACAATAAAACCATCGTAGGACTGTGTAATTAATCAACAAATCACTACCCTTGTCTAGCCGGAGTTTTCACAATATTCAAATCGTTTCTCGTACTCTCAATAAAATTTATGAACTTCTTATCTTCTAACCTTTTGTGTTTCTTTTTTGTTGTCTTAGTTCCGGCTTGAAGCTTTTTTCGGGAGCAAAACCCTACATACAGTGTTTTGTGCTTAAAGCAAACAGCGGCATTGTTTTTTATAGTATAGAACTTCGAACAATGTCCTTGGTGAACTTTTTGACAATTTTATTCTAAACTTATCACAACAATAAGGTTTTGTTTATGGTAAAATCTTCACATCGCAAAGAACAGCTTATAATTCATCTTGATAAAATACCTTTTCGTGTAATTTTTTAGACATGTGATTTTCAGTAGGATAAATGAGTCGCTTAGATTAAATAGAGGTGAAAACAACTGAATGGAAATCATTTTAAGTATATTTCCATGCATTATACATCAAAACAAAGATTATTCTACCGGAAGCCATACAAATACCTTTGTTTGTGGACTATTGGGCAATCATAATAATCTTAAAAACCATAGAAATGTCATAACTAATTCGTCTAGTTACTGTAGTAACAGTTGTTTAGCTAAATAATTACGACTAGCAGTAGGAAAATGTGAGATATGCAGAACAATTGAAATGTAAAATTTAGCTGAGAAACACATGGGAAATATTATGTTCTTTACCTCTTTAGGCCATTTTTCAAATGAAAATAACTTTATTATTTGACCGCTACTTCTTACTTACACTGACGACTTATTTTATAAAAAATTTCAATATATCAAATTGAACGTTTTTAAAAATATTATGGAAACAGAATTTTTGTCTTTATAAGATTCCCTCTCACCAGTAACCCAGTTGTAAGTTTGATTAAAATGAGTTACGATACCCGTGAAAGGCACACACAAATAGCCCAATGTATAGTTTTATGCTTAACAACCTTTAGAACTTAATTTTTACCCCCCACCCCCCACACACACACACTCACTAATCCCGGAGAAAATATTTGGGTGTTTGAGTTGTTATCGTTATTTTTCACTTAGGCCTACACTACAATTAATAACACAGGGTTCGTTGCTTTGTTTTATTTATATGAAAAAAGTAGAGGAATAAAAGAGCAAAATGTATAATAATGCGGAGGAATTGCACACAATAAATTCGGCATCTTACTAAAACGTCTAAAGAATATTACTAAAAAAATAAAAATAAATCATGAAATGCTTTCTTTTAATACGATGGTACTTAATTTTGGCCTGCTACGACCTGGTGGTTAAGGCATTCGTTCGAATCCCCATCCCTTTCAGCCATGAGGGCGTTTATAATGTAATAGTCAATCTTACTATTTGTTGGCAAAAGAGTAATCCAAGTTCATGATGTCAGAAAAAAACACGTAGGTTCAATAAGTCTTGTGAAAAACCACAGTAAACGGAACAAACTGCCAGAAGTCTGATATTAGATAAACTGAAGAGGACGCACGAATGTGTCGAAACTAGTTTCTTCAATAAGTCTTGATACAAAACGATAAAAACCTTACTGCCCAAGTGCTTTCGAAAGGTGGACCTTTCTTCTTCAGTTTGCCCCTATAGAAGAAAGGTCCGCCTTTCGAAAGCGCTCGGGTTATAGGGTTTTTATCATTTTGTATCAAGAGTAACCCAAGTGTTGGCATTGGGTGGTGTTGATAGCTGCCTTCCCTTTAGTCCATCACTGCTAAATTAGGAACGGTGGCTCAGATAGCCCTGGAAATTGAAACTAAACCAAACGAACTACATCTCACGTGGTTTTCAGTATCAACGTAAATTATACGATGTTTATAGTTATCTATTTTATAATTTCCCTTTGAAAATTAACTTGGAATAACATTTATAACAAAATTTAAAAACACTTAAAGATTGAAACCATGACTGGGAATAGTTGTGTTGAATAAAGTACTGTTACGACAGCGGAAGTCACGTGACTCTGGTAACACTAATGAGTTCTAGAAAGATCGGGGAACATCACGAATAATCCAGTATTTGCTAGGCGCCCTCTATTCTTGTATATAAGTGAGCCAGACAATTAATCGGGATTGAATAGCGGACAGAAAGATTGAAGCTATAGACGGACAATTGAGTCAAGCGCGGTAGTAAGTAAAGTGCGTGAATCGTTCGTTGAGAATTATAGCGTGTGATTAAGTGACTGTGGAAATTAAGTGTATTGCAAAGTTGTATTGAGAAAGAATAAACTAGTTTTATGTACGAAAGGAATTGTATCGCTGAAGTTTCTCGGGAAGAATTTCTACCCGAAATTATCAAACGAGCAGAGACGTAACATTACTTTGGATTCATAAGTCGTTAACATAACCAGCGATCGAACATATTTACGATTTTCAACTGGATATTTGATTGTACTGTATGACAATTAATCGCAAACCTGTTACTGAATTCATAGATCCTACTACTACTTATAGCTGCGAAGCTTCCTATTCTCCTTCATTTAAACATTCTCGAAGAAGAATTGCGACGTTATCGCTAAGGAAAATGGTGTGCGTAAACTATCGTAACGGCCTAAAATGATGAAAATGAAGTTCAGCGAATAAAATTACAGCAGTTACTTAGCTAGTCTGGTAGAAAGGTATAATGAAGCTCCCCCCCCCCCAAATTATTTAAAAGGTTGAGTAATAAATGAAAAAGTTAGTGATTGTCAAAAGAACGAAACATGTCTTGTGCTGTTGTAGATCATAATAATTAGATTTAAAATCATATTTTGATAAACTATATATTGAGACTGTAGGTTTCAAATTGAACAGCTCTGTGCAAGCTTGTTTTTGCCTACGATATGCAATGCGCCAAATTTATATATGTGTAGAAAACACGTATTAACAAAAACTGAAATCCTGGGAATATTATTATTATCATTATTTTTGCTAAACCCTATCACATTCCTGTCAAAAACTAGTATCTTAAAGTTCGAAGAACTGATTGTACTTTTTTTTTCTCGCACTAATGGGATCTTACTTAATGCTTAGCTTTCATGATATGCCTGCTACTTATTTCAATGTTAGATGATGAAATGTATGTACTATGCTTTCTAATTTAGATGTTAAATATTTTGTGTGTGATTTGGCTAAAAAGAATATTGACGTCACGTGATGAGCGCGTGGTTTAACGTCTGAAAAATCTCTTTAATTTTGAAAGATCAAGAAACGATTTGGATGGTGTAAATCACGAGTTAAATTAGTGGATATATTACATTTGTGGATTGATTATTGAATGGCGAGTTTGTTTATTAGTAAGTTTGTTACTTCACTTTTATGAATATTGAGTTTTTGTTATAATGAAGTACTAGGTTTGAGAGAAGTTACTAAGTAAATTAATAAAACTGTTGTATTAGGACTTACCGTGAAATTAGGCCTATCATTATCAAGAAACATAATAGAGCTAAAGTTGAAGCTCAGGAAATATCACGCTTTTGTTATCATTAATAATATATATGTTGGCCGAACCCTTTTGTATTTTACTGAATAATCCAGAAAAATCCGCTCAACAATAAAAATAGATATAATATCGATCTTACAGTTATTTGGGGAAGAAAATCATCTCAACGTTGTTTTATTTAATCATTTTTTCTTTAAACGAGTTAACATCTTTTTTTTATAACATGTACGGTTTTAAATTTAAGGTAACCGTCATTGTAACAGTATTCATCATGAAAACTTACTGCCTTAATCTTTTTCTAAATACACTTTTTACCGGAAAAAGATTATTAGAAAGACTCTTTCAATACAACTTCAACAATGCTGTTTATTTTCCTACGAAGAATTTCCAAAGTGGAAAAAATCTACAGGTAAGTACAAACAGTTCGTTAAACTGAACCTTGTCTCATTCTTAGTCTTACTTAATTAATAATAATCATTTTTTCCTTCTGTGAAATATATAGTTTATTGTGAGCTTGCATGCAAAACAACTTCAAAAATGGTGTTTAAATAATTTTAATCAAGGAGGAGATTATATGTAGAGGAATCCTATAGAAAAGTACAAAGAATACATTAAGCCCAGCGATATGTCTTTTATATTTTTATATATATTTAATAAACATAAAACATTCCTTCCTTTGTAAGCCACATGGTGTCACATGAATGTGTGAGCGAGAATCAACAAGGGTTTGGTTAACCTACGGAAGATACTAGTGGCGATTTAAATATTTTCTACATTCGAATTGCAAGGATTTTTCTTTCCTTTATGGAAAGAAAAGTATAAAAATGAGCCAAATTCGTTTTACTAACCATCACTGTTGACTGTGGGTGTTGTATCGCCTGACAGTTGAGTCTTATTGCTACAAGTGGATGCATTATCGGAGTAAGATTCGTGGATACATAACCAAGGTATTTTCTTTTGTAGCTCCAAACGATATTTGGGGTGGTTTATGGCGTATATAAAAGGATCGAAACAGGCGGAAGCTTTTAAAGTCAGAGCCGGTACCATGGACATTAGCGGAGTGATTAGTTGTCGTTCTTTTGTTGAAAAAGCTCCAATAAAAGCGACAAGAATGTAAGGAACCCAAGAAAAGAGAAAAAGCATGATAATTCCAAAGGCAACCTTTGCGATTCGAATTTCTCCTCGTGTATCTTTCTGGTTCTGGTTGGTTCTTAAATTCTCCACATTCATTTTCTTAGCTTGTTCGCGCAATTGATTCTCGTGGTCCCGAACAGCTGCGTAGATTCGAAAATAACAACAAAAGATAATGATGACTGGAATGAACCAAGCAAAGAACCAGATGCAGAAAATGAACGATCTGCCATTCAGGTCATGCTGGAAGTAGTCTGCAGTACAACTCGTCAGGTAGCCCTCGGGAACGTACCGGTTCCATATCTCAAAAGCTGGTAGTAGCGCAAAAGGACTGACATATAGAACAATCCCCAATAACATTGCAACTGCCTTCTTGTTCGTAAGTTTGGAGGAACTGAAAGGACAGGCAATCACACGATATCTGTCGTAGGAAATGACAGCGTTGCAAAATGCAGACATTAACCCGGAATAGGCGCCAACAGTACCATAGATGATACATCCTAAATTTAAAAAGGAAACAAACGATATTATTTGTAAAATGTGAAAACTTTATAAGTTCATGACTTTGCCTTATCTAAGGTTTACTTAAAAGTTACATAATGTGTTTTTCTTGTAACTGGAAAAAACAAGCATATTTCTGTTTTACCTTGGGTTATTATTACCTCAAAACATATATATTATTAACCTCACATTTCATAGATAACTAAAATAAATTTTGCGAAATCAAACTTGAGCAACATAGAAGCAGAAAAATGCAGTCGAGGTAGTCAAACGTCGGTAAATTCCTTTGTGAGCCAATCAAAATTCAGATCGTTCATGAAATGAATTCGTGGCGTATTCGTAGAATAATTATTGGTAAAAATTCAGTTACATTAACAATTTCTAATATATATAGAAAAGCTAGTGCGTTTTAGTAACACTACGTTCGAACAATGGATTTTATGTCATGTTGCATAGCAACAAAAGTATAACTTAATATTATTGTTAGTCTACGACCAAGTACTGAGCGTATAAAATAAGATGTGTAGACAAATAAAAAAATGGAAATATATTTGTTGCTTTCTTAATTTAGAGTCTCCGTTGATTAAAGAGGTTTGTTTTTTTATTAAAAACGTTGGTGATATAACAGAAAATAGCTTAATTCAGAAATGTTTTAAGTTTAAAATTGAATCGATATTTTTACTTTCATGATAAATTTCATGCACTTGGCTCTAGGCTAGGTGATCCCACACTATGTCTTTACTTTAGGCTTATTATGCCAACACTCACTATACTCATAAGGTTTCACGACACACACCCCTCACGACCCCTTGCACCCCCGTCACTAAAATCGTAATAGGCAGACAGTAATCGAACTACGTTATCTGTATAAATGCATTTTGGCTTTTATGACTCCTCCTATTTCGAGAAATCAAGCGTGACGTGACACACACTGGCTTTTTTATAGGTTATATATAATATACTATACCAGTAAAATATATTGTTTGTTTGTTTGTAGTTAAGCATAAAGCTACACAATGGGCTA
>NW_013668555.1:91044-103816 GCF_000517525.1 Limulus polyphemus
ACGGTTATATCGAAACCCGGTTTCTAGCGTTGTAAGTCCGCAGACATGCCGCTGTGCCACTGGGGGGCCCAGTAATATATTACATTGAGACTATAACAATATTGTTATAACAGTTTCTATTTTGAGTTGGGATCTTTTTTTTTCTTATTATTATTGGGATACAATAGTGGAAAGTTCAGTCCACTCAACGAAAAGTAGATTGTTTGATTTCTTCAATTGAAATTTTACATCTTACACAGTCTCACGAACTAATTTTAACAACGTGATAAGCTAATCTCACAAATAAAACGTAACAGTCACTTGTTAACTTCCTCTGGTATCTACGGCACAAATTCAACAAGGGTGTATAGTTCTCGCTAACTCAGTAATCGATCGACAATACTGTACCAGGCTCACTGTCTGATTAACTCATTCACATTTCCATACAATTCCATCTCCTTCCCCAGGTTTCTAAAAAAATTCAAGACGCCACGTCAACTCTAAGCTATCGGGAATTTCTTGGCCTAACCATCATTACTACATCATGCAAAAACTCCCTAGGGAGGCATAGCCTATAACAATATATTTCAAAGTCATATTACGTTTAGACTATGAGAATATGTTTTAAAGTCGTAGTACTTAAGACTATAATGATATGTTTCAAAGTGATATGAAGTTCAGACTATTTTAAGACATCCATCCGCTTTAACCCTAAACAGAATTTGTAAAGTTTCTGCCCAACCTAGAACTATATATATATTGTTGTAGGCTATATTTCTTAATATTATAATCTGTATTTTAGCCTAGAGGGCGCATGATGTTAAGACAGGCATAGAACGTCTAGAAAGTTGTAAGTTGACGTCAAGTTTTTCTCCTACATTCGAAGTTAGATTATAAGCACAGGAAAGTTGAGGGATAGTCAAGAAATAGTGCAGTAAGCTTGCAGTGAAGCATGAAGAAGATAATAGAATGAATCAATCAGTGCGTTAGATATCGCGGTTACTTTGTGCAAGCAAGTTAATTTGATTTTACGTTAGTCCTAGATTGTTAGAGAGGTTTGAATGTCATTTATAGCATAGCCATGATAGGCCTACAACAATTTACGGCAAGGTGCAAGTGTTCAAACTTGTAGAAACGTTAAGAGAGGAAATAAGGTAATTTATTATCATTACGTGGACCGAACATGGAATTATTTTCACCGGATCATTTAAAAGGATCCTCCGAAATAAAACAGATGTTACAACAATATATCTACACAATTGTCGTGCGTTCAATGAGCATAAATGCAAATAACCAAGTCAATATAATTATTATTCAATACATGAATATACCAAATTAGAGCAGTAGATAGTAACCTACTGTCAAATGAGCCGCTTGAAATACTTATTAATGTTTATAGTTTATGTAAACTAAGGTGGGATAAATTAAACACCGCTCAAGTAAGGGATATTTTAGTGAAGCAAATATTTCTGGAGTTGTAACCAGAGACGTTGCTAGGTACTTAAAAGATTCGGGGCTCGGGCCCAGAACTCGCGGGAATTTTCGGAGTTGCAGCATGATATCGATCATGGTTTTATATTTCGATTTTTCAAGAGCACCAAGCGGAACCGGGGCACAGGCCCCACGTGCCAGCGCCTAGCGTCGCCTCTGACTGTAACCATCAGCTTGTTGGAGGAAACGCTTACATATTGACTACATTTTCTTAACTCCCTCCCAATTGGCTAAAATTGTGTTTCGATACCCATGGTGGGCTTAATATAGATAGCCCATTGTGTAGCGTTGTGCGTAATAACTACCAAAACAAACGTTTTCTTAATTAATACTCTAAGAGGTTACCCTACATTAGACTAACAATCTTGAAATAAATATCTGTATATAGTGAAAAAGACGAATTACGGATACAGTACAATACTGATAAGTGTGTTAAGTCTATTTTTATATTGAAACAGTTGCTGGCAGGAAGACCTGTAAAACAACTCACCAATGTTTCCATAAACAGGACCAGCGTGGAAGGAGTTGTAGATGAAGACTGGAGTTTTCAACATCATCAGAAAATCTGTTACAGCTAGGGCTACAACGAACAAATTAGCTGGTGTCCGCAGCGTTTTAGACCTGAAAAATAAGAGTTTACTCAGATGCTGTGGTTGTTTATGCGCATTGCGAGTCATCACGAGGTAAGTGTTCACATAAAACAAAAATTACGTTTAAGAATGGCCGAAATTGTTAATTTAATGCAGATGTAACTGGTGCTATTATTTTCGCGTTGAAAATGTAAATGTTTAATAATTCCTATGACTGATGTTATGAACTCGCTACAGATGTAGCTCGTGTTATTATGCCTGCGTTGAAGATGTAAATATAGTTAATGAATTCAATAACCGATGTTGTTAATACGTTAAATATTATTACTACTCACATGCTGAAAACGTAAATGACAATGCCATTGCCAATGCATGCCACTATCATTAAACCAGTATACAAGATCCCCAGCAGGTAATGCATAAAAGGGTTTGGCGCCTCAAACTGCTTCCAATAGGGATTGATGAACATGTCTTTTGGGGCGTTCCAACCATTCATGTGAATTTCTTGTTGCAGTGGCTCCGCCTGGAAGAAGAAATCCAGCTGATTGTCTCGAAATGTCAAATTTTCAGGGACCATTTTTTGGAAGGAAACTTAGTCACCTGAAACTAAAAATTCTGTTTGTAAGACAAAGAAAGCCTGACAATCAACAATTAAATCAATATTTGTTTTATTTCCAACATCATTAAATTTTGTTGTTAAAATCACGATACAATCAACAGCAGTCCCTAAACATCATTAACTTAAAATGTAATTAAGCACGAGCCAGTATCTTAAAAACGAGTATATATATATTTTTCTGAATTAAATACGTTTTCTATGGTCGTATTCAAGCCTAAATGTCTGTACATAAAATTTAATGCAGAAGACTGAGGAATTACACCTTATATTTCTAGCTATAGAAGTTCGGTTAAAATACTCGTTGTTTGGCCCGGCATGGCCAGGTGGTTAGGGCGCTCGACTCGCAATCTGTGGGTCGCAGGTTCGAATCCCCGTCTCACCAAACATGGTCGCCCTTTCAGCCGTGGGTGCGTTATAAAGTTACTGTCAATTCCACTCTTCGTTGGTAACAGAGTAGCTCAAGAGTTGGCGGTGGGTGATGATGACTAGCTGCCTTCCCTCTAGTCTTACACTGCTAAATTAGGGATGGCTAGTGCAGATAGCCCTCGTGTAGCTTTGCGCGAAATCCATAACAAACAAACAAACAATACTCGTTGTATTTCAGGTAAAATGAATGTTACATTTCATTTTCATTACAAATTGCATTTTAGTTTGTTCCCCATGGCTCAGCGGTGAGTCTGCAGGTTTAAAATGTTAATAGTTTGTTCCCCAGTGGCTCAGCGGTGAGTCTTCAGGTTTAAAATGTTAATAGTTTGTTCCCCAGTGGCTCAGCGGAGAGTCTGCAGGTTTAAAATGTTAATAGTTTGTTCCCCAGTGGCTCAGCGGTGAGTCTGCAGGTTTAAAATGTTAATAGTTTGTTCCCCAGTGGCTCAGCGGTGAGTCTGCAGGTTTAAAATGTTAATAGTTTGTTCCCCAGTGGCTCAGCGGAGAGTCTGCAGGTTTAAAATGTTAAAGATTGGCACATTTTGTAGTTTTGTTATTAAAGTACAGATTACACTTCAGCGTAACTTATTTGCACTAGGTAGTCTGTGGATATTGCGGTAAGCAAAACAACGAACATTCATTAGAAATAAAACCACGTTTTCCTCTTTTCTGTACAGGATATGTGTTATTGAATCCTCGAAATACTTATGAAGTCAGAATTAACCGTCATGAACCGTAAGTTAAAATACAACCAAATCTTTCATGGAGTGTTCATTATAGATACAATCTAATTTTCCTTTTACAATTTCCCCTTTACAATTTTTTCAAAAGAAAGCACCCAGTGGCTCAGCGGTAAGTTTTGAAGGCATATAACACTAAAACCCGGGTGTCTATACCCATGGTGTGCACATCACAGATTGTCCATTGTGTAGCTTTGCGCTTAACAATAAACAAACAAAAACAGAGAGAAAAAATAAATTTGCCAATAAAATAACTTACTTCACCAACTATTTATTATAGAGATAAATTTACCTCTCACGGCGCTATAATTTAACTAAAATATCTCAAGGACTAAAAGTATTTTTTAAATTATTATTATAACAGGAATTAGGAGAATCTTGAGTGGTCGTAATTTAACTTTTCGCCAGTAGTTGAGATTCGATGGTTGACATCAAACTGTTTTTCATAAAAATTAAATAAATGTTTTTTTAAAAATAATTTAACCCTCATTTTACATCTGAAATTAACTTTTTTTGTGTGACAACTTTTTTGGTGTGGGAATAACTGGCGAGTCTGTGAATTTTCCTACTTGAAAGTTTCAAGTATTTTTACAGTCTAACAATTCAGCTCCTCATACATGATAAAGAAACGTTTTACTTTTAACATGACTCCTAATTTGTTATTTGACAGTTTAAACTAGAAATTACGTTGCTAATCTATGCGTCATCTTTCTTACAAAAGCATATATTTTTAAGAATGGGAACTTTTTAATGGAACACCTGTACGTAAGGCCTGTATAAGCATACAGTTATAATCTTTTACCGACACACGGTTATTTGATTTTCAAACAAAAGTGACGTCATCGATAAAGAACGTATGTTTATTCGTCTTTTCATTTCAAGAAACATATCGGTTTAGATATTTCAGTATATAAGAAGATACCAAACAATAAACACTTGAGCAAAGTTAACGATTATTTGCTGTAGTGCAAAACTGCATAATGCAAGGTATCATCTGTAGGGATGGAGCCCTAAATTTTAAGTTATAAGCTCTCAATCTTACTGCTGATTCATCGACGATGACGTTTAAAATAAAACAGATAGTGACCACAAATAACAACTTAGATATTTTCACCCTTGTTGATGAATAGAAGAAATTTAAAATGTTAATATTTGTTTGAAGTTAAGCACAGAGCTACACAATGGGCTATTTGTGCTCGGTCCACCACGGGTATCGAAACCCGGATTCTAGCGTTCTAAGTCCGCAGACGTACCGCTGTGCCACGGGGGGGGATTGTGTATAATAATTGGCGACACATTAAGGCTTAGTTTTTGCCCCTGACAAAAAAAAAAAAATTAAAGGATTCGGGGTTTTCAGAATGTAAGTTCTTAAGAAGCTATATTAATTCATAAAAGTAACTAGCCAAAACTAGATGGGAGCTGACTTCGTGAAGGTATTGCGATTGTTTAAAATAAATGACTTACCTTTTAAAACAGAGCGGTCAACTTACCAGTTTTCAGTGGCCAATAACTACTTCTCCAAGTTTACATCAGTGGCTAACCAAACTGCAGACACAACAACT
Organism: Limulus polyphemus; assembly: GCF_000517525.1. NCBI lineage: Eukaryota > Metazoa > Arthropoda > Merostomata > Xiphosura > Limulidae > Limulus > Limulus polyphemus. The sequence goes on from NW_013668555.1 coordinate 96,449, forward strand.
TGTGTTGAAAAGCTGGTTTTTATAATACACTCTCGCGCCTCCCCGACATCAGCGACTGGAGTCTGCGTAATAAACAGCTCTTTTTCCTAATAAGATTACATATTTTTACATAGGGGAAAATATAATTTTCTAATGAGATTACGAATTTCGCGGTTTTATACGTGGGGGGGGGGTATAATGAAATTATCTCTTTGTTTATTACCACTTCTTTGAAGGACGCATTTCTAATATTATAGATAAAGATTGTAATAAGTCGCGTACAGATAAAATCCAGTAGAATTTATATGTTATGAACGATTCGAAAGTTCGACACAGGGTAGAAGAGTCAAATGTAGAAACTGCAAGTCTAGAAAAATGTACAGAAGAAGTAGAAAAAAAAAATATTGATTCTTTCTAGTCCTGGTAATTGGCTCTAGGAATGTTGAATTTTCGATTATAAGATATTCCAATTTCATAAGTTCAAGCTGTTTTTACTCTCTTTTGTTTTTTTTACCTTGGAATGGGATATTTATACGTGGTACGTTTATGTAAATATATAACTCCCTGCGATTCTTTTTGTTGATTTGTTTTTTTCCTGTTGGCAGGCTTTCCCGTATTTCCTAAAGCAAATAAACTTATGCAACCCCCCCCCCCCACACACACACACAACAAAAAAGAACAGTTACATTTCCTAAGATTCGTTTCAGGTATGTGCGTTTTTTGTGACTCTCTACCCACTCCCCCGTTTTTCCTTTCTTAGTTAGATTTTTTTCTATTTTTTTTAAAAGACATAATTTGAAAGTACGTGTTCAACTATAGCACATAATTTTTAAGTGTTACGGGTAGAGGGCGTTGTTAGTAGCACGTGGCTTTGTTATTTTGTTTCTAGGAAACAGCTCAATAAACACCTTTGTTTATACAAATATAGAAAACTAGTATTTAGGGTTAATTGCGCGCTGTTCAAGATCCCGTTCTGCCCTCGGAACATAGTCCATTGTGATGTCAGTGATCACGCACTATTTTCCGACACTATCCATTTTGCAACAAGTTTATGCGACGAATCACGGTCAATATAGGACCACGCATTTTGACAAACTGCTCACCACAGACCCCCCACTGCACATGAATGTCAGCTTCAGAGATAACGCAAACCAAAGGCAAAAAAGTTGGGAGATTTGGCGTGTGTTGGATTGGATCAGATTATTGTGATTACATGTAGTTTCTTCACCCATCCTTCTAATAATTTCACGGTGTAGATAAAATCTTGTGAACTTCTCCAAAGTTCAAATCATTGTTAATTATCTTGTTGAACCCTACTAGAAAACATATCAAATTCCACTGCAGTGATTTTGGGTCGAAAGGCATTGATCCAGAGTGTGGTGCCAGACCACATTGCTATCCTAAACTCTCTGTTATCCTTTACAATGAAAGCATCGCTTTAACTTTCGAAATGTCTCTCCTTTGGCTGTACATCGTTCAACAATATCGCCGTATTAATATTTCTCTTTGTATAGATTTATTTCTCCAGGCATAAGCAGCACGTGCTACAAACTGGTCGGAAATTTCCCATATGAACCAAATAGATACATATGCTACAGTTTTTCTGTTGCCTGTTTCTGTGTCGAAACGCCGATCTGTTAGTATACCCAAGTCTTTCAGATATACTTCAATTAACCTTTTATAATTTTGTTCCGTTTCTTCACCCATTATGTTTGACGTTTTTGTTTTTTTTAAAGTTACGATGTAACCAAATGATTTCTGTAAAAACGTAAATGACAGTTCCTTAACTGTTAGAAATTTGCCTTAAGCTAAAACACTATTTTAATGTACCTGTGGGTTTTCTAATAAACGGACATATGAGAAAGGTGTGAATTACGATAGTCAATACACTATTTTGCACGTAAAAAAAAAGGTGCGAATTAAAATAGTCAACACTACTTAACATGTAAGAAAGGTGTAAATCACATGACTATCAAAACTTAAATGGGTAAAGACAGGACATCATGTTCCATCGGTGTTTCACTCAAGAGGAAGTTCCCAATGCAGTCATTCTGTCACAAAACATAACATAAAGCCATAAAATTAGCTGTATCTAAGGCTGAGTTCACAATGAGGCCTTACAGTTCCTATTGCATAATTAGAGAAATCACTTAACGCCGTGAACGTGTTAATTACAAGTTACAACTTTTACACCGAGAAAGAATATTTTCAAAACTGGTAAGACGTTTCGATCACTGGCGCTATCATTCTCAAGTACACAAGTTTTAACTAAATATTTCTTTGTCTTTAAAACCTGTGTACTGGAGAATGATCACACGAGTGATTAAAACGTCGTACCGTTTTTTAAAGTATTCTTCCTTATTGTAAAATCAGTAACTTGTAATACTTATTATCAGTAAGTAAACACAAATCGGACACTATTAATTTCAGTGTTTGATGGCTTGTATGTTTCTAAAGTTAGTTAAAGATTGTTATTACCATGAAGAAGCGTGATGAGGACGTAATTATATTGTTAAACTGTCAAAATTACATAAATTAATTAACAGCATTATCGTGACGTATTGCAGTTTAATACTTTGTTTCAAAGTGTTATAGTTTTTGTTTGTGTGTTTTTAATTATGCACAAAGCTGCACAAGGGCTATCTGTGCTCTGCCCACCACGGGTATCGAAACCCGGTTTCTAGCATTGTAAGTCCGCAGACATACCGCTGTGCCTCTGGGGGGCTAGTGTTATAGTTTTTTTTCATATTCTTCTTTAAAAGCCATTTCCATTTGCAGAGACCAGCCAGTTATAATTTTATTCCTTTTTTTAATTTTCGGGCAAAGCTACACAAAGCATAGCCAACCATAATTTTTAACTGATATATTACAGGTAATGAAGCTGCTCAATAATACCCACCGCCAACTTGTCGGCTACTCTTCTCTGGCCGAATGAAGGGATTTGACCGCCACCCTGAAAACGTATAAACGGCTCTCACTTGCGAACACATACACAGATAAACTACGCGAATATTCCTAAAATAGTAAGAAAACTTATACAATATGTTTTTGGTGGCAACTGGTGATTCCGTGCATTATCGCTCTAATCCTCCCTGGTGGTTGCAAACAAAAACTGAAGCCCTACGATTTTGCTTAGCAAGTGGAAAGTTAATGGCTCACGCTGACAACATTTACCGCGATGTTTTGATAAGTTTATTCAATTAGCAACTTGAGTGTTCACCCTCAGACGTTCCTAACGTCCACGTGCTCAACTAAAGTGATATTTTTTATCGGATTAATGTTCATTGCCAGTACAAGCCGTTGCCAAGATCTTTTTGTTTTAGTTACTTATATAAATATACAATTGTGATATTTATTTAAAACGATAGATTTCGTTGTTTTTTTATTTAAAAAAAATCACTTGGTATTTCAGTTTGAACAGAACAGTCGATGTTTATATATATTTAGCTAAATATGTTTGTTTGTTTGTTTAAAATTAAGCACAAAGCTACACATTGGGCTATCTGTGCTCTGCCCACCACGGGTATCGAAACCCGGATTCTAGTGTTGTAAGTCCGCAGACATACCACTGTGCCACTGGGGGGCAGCTAAATATGAAATAGATGAAGAGAGCTTATTTGGAAACTAGTTTAATAATCTGAAAAAAACGTTCGAGGTAAATACTAGTTGTGCCCCTTAAGGTTAGAGGAAGTCAAAACTGAACAATGTTGATATATAACTTTAAATAACAGCAAATTATAAAAATAACATATTTTATATATATCCAAGGAAATGTTAAAATACACACTTACATACAACATTTGTGTATTGTTTTAGAGCACTGGGCTATCTGATGTGTCCACCGCGGAGACTCGAACCCCGTATTTTTACCGCTGTAAGTCCATAGATTTACCGCTATTCCACTGGGGAATAACATCATTTGTTACATTAATACTTAAATTTATAATAACGATAATATTTATTCGATAAAAACTTTACATTTCTTTGAAAAGGCTTTAGAGTTTACAATAAACGATACTCATGTTCATTTTAAATATTTTCTACTCATTAATTTCAAATGTTTTTTCTTGAAAACTTTAGCATAAATTTAGTCAAGTTTTTCATTCTTAATTTCCCCGCATTAACATCCTCCAAAGAGTTGGTGGTGGGTGGTGATGACTAGCTGCCTTCCCTCTAGTCTTACACTGCTAAATTAGGGACGGCTAGCGCAGATAGGCCTCGTGTAGCTTTGCGCGAAATTCAAAACAAACCAAACCAAACCAATCTAGAAAGTATGTACCAAATTTCATGGAATTAAACATTGTGTGAGAACGAAAACAAACCAAACTGGGGGTATCGATGACACGCTGCAACCCCAGAATAGATTAGTGCACGTCTATTCAATTTCTGCTTTAGCCTAACTCGCGCATCCTCATCCTTTATGACTTCAAAGAATTGGTTGTGAGTCAAAAAACTCATTTTACATAAAACATCTGAATAAGATCATTGGGAAATCTTTCCACATATTAGCAACTTTGCCTAAGGTTTCATTTTTCTTACTTATTGTGCTTCTAAACTTTACTTTACAAACTCCTTCTGATGTAGCACTCCAAATCTGTTCAAGACAACCACTGGTGCCTATTGGCTATTACAGCTCTCTTGCTTAAGGTTGTTTAATGTTATTAGGTGGTCCTTTGAAATGTGCAGCTAGCCGAATAGCTTGTTGTTCACTACTCCATTCACTTACCTTAGAAAGTATTTCAAACTGTGCTTGACATGTCTCCCATTGTACCTTTCCGTCAAAATCGATTGGCTTTTATTTTAGCAGTATTATTGAACTGTCCTGACAAATTTCATAACTTGATGAAGTAGTGTTGTAGCTGGATTAGTAATGGTAACTGGTGTAACCCAGATGGTCTTTCCTATTCCACATTTCATAGCTGATGGTGCTTTAGATTGGAATTCCTGAACAAAAAGAGAGAGGGGTGTGGCTGGTTTGATTCTTACATTTGTCAGTTCAGTTTCTGGATGTTTGTTCCTGGTATTTTATATCTTTCTATACATTTCCTATGGCTTTTTCAATGTTATTATTATTATTATATTTCTGTACTTCTTTGACCTTCTTTTTTATAATCTGTTGTACTTCTTCAATATTGTTTTTATAATCCTTTACAGCATTTTCAACTTCAATCTGTACATTTTCTACGGTTTTTCAACTTTTGTGTGCATTTCCTATTTTGTCTTCAATCATTCGGATGAGAAGTTCACAGTTCTTTTGTAAATATAATATTTCATTCTTTTAATTCCTCTCTTAAATTTATGCATCTTTCTAGTAATTTTCTGTCTATTTTTTCTTGATCCTTCTCTAATCTTCTGTCTCTTTTTTTCTTAACATCTTTAAATTGTTTACCTTTTTCTTAAACAGAACGCATATAGTTTTACGCTAATAAAACAACAGCAGCCTTTTCAATCTTTCTTTTAACAGGTGTTATCATCTTGAAGTTGGATCTGAATTGTTTTTTGTTACAAATATAATATTTCTCTTAACACCAGTATTGTAATGGTTTATACTGTGGGTGGATTCTTTTGGATTACTTGGTAAAAAGAATTATGCAGAGTTTAGTCCATTTAATTAATGAAAATGAAAGCATTTAATACATTTGGCTACACGTTCTACAATTTAGCTTAAGTAATGTTCAATGATAGCACTGAGTTCATAATAGATGCTAATAAATCAAATTCACTGACTTGTTACTTGATAATACACCCGTGCCTCTATCTCCTTCATCACAACACAACTCAATAATTACAGGACTGAACTGACAAATTAAACAAATAATATCTCACTACTTTAGGCTCGTTTTAACTAACTAATATATTCTCTGAACAATCATTACACGAGTTTAAGTCGCATTTTTCCCTGCTCAAATCATTTTCTAAACTTTCAGGAAAATTCTAGTCAATAAGCCACGCCCATTACACTACTTCAAACTCCCTCTGGTTAAACAACAATATCAACCTCAAGAAACGTCTAAATTAAAGTAATATAACCTATAAAACAGTTATTTAACTAACTTACTAATATATACGGATACATAAATTCATCTGTGAAACTTTGTTCTTAAAATAGTGTTCTAATAAATAAAAAAGTACATGTACGTTTACTTTACGGTTCTATAATTGATTTAGAATCTATTAATATTTTAATTATCATTCAAACTCTCTTCAATTTACCATTTGGAACTAGATATTTTGCTTTAAATGGAAGCCCCCCAGTAGCGCAGCGGACTTACAACGCTATAAGACGAGCAGATAGCCTATTTTGTAGCTTTGTGCTTAATTACAAACAAATTTTAAACAGAAAAGTTAAAATTTCTTATATTTAACTAAAAAAGTGAAGTTAACTTTCAGAGTTTTGGACTTCAATCTACTAACAGGGTTTACCTCATAATTCTTTGAAGGGGTGATTCTTTCACAATTAAAAATATTTACTCTTGTTTACAGTAATAGTCTCTTCTTAAATAATATTACATTATTGACAGAAATATCAAATTCATTGTTTTGGGGGGTTTGAGTAATTATTGTTGTAGGCCACGTTTCTTTTAATATTTTGACTTAGATGTTTTACTAATTCCATGGTGAGACAGCCATAAGTTTATGGATTTACAACGCTAGAATTCGGGGTTCGATTCCCACAGCAGGGAGCCTATCGTGGCTTTGCTCTGAAACAGACAAACGTTTGACTCATTATAGAAAGCTTTGAAATGATGTAATACTCTTGAATTTTTCAGGAGGTATACGATAACAAATATTGTATGATAATGGTTGGAGACGGCTTGAATGGGTAATGAAAGAAAAACTTTAATATAAGTTTAACATAACAGCAAATGTACAACGTTTCGACAAGGTTTTGTCATCATTCGTTACAGTTCGTGCCAGCAAAGTCCCTCAAACTTCTCTGAAAGCTGACCTTTTCTGGCCTTGAATCCAGATGACTGTACCAACCTTGGTACCTCTGTGCTGGACTTAACGTAGGATTCAAATTCGAGAGCTCTGGCCATAGCATCCTGCATGGTTGAGGGGTGTGCTTGCTTCACTTGTATCTTTAGTTGTGGACTGTCCAAGGCATCTACGAACTGATCCCTCAGCAACAACTTAAGGAGATCGGGTGGTGCAGTTGGGTAGGCCTTGTGTGCCATGCTTTACAAGTCCTGAGCCAGCTCTTGCAGGCTCTCCCCTTTAGCACGGACTCTCATCCTAAACCTAGCCCTGTAGACTTCAGACTGATTTTGGGTTTCGTACCTGAGTTCTAGAGCCGCTACCAGTGCTCTATAGTTGTGTTTGTCATCTGCTGACAACTGTCCAAGTATTTCAAGTGGTTGTCCTTTGAAGCTCGTTGCCAGATATACA
>NW_013668555.1:103826-105112 GCF_000517525.1 Limulus polyphemus
TTTCTTCATTACCCATTCAAGCCGTCTCCAACCATTATTAGTCTCAAAGTGGGTTCGTCGTCATCGAATTTGAAATACTGTATGAATTATCCAGAGTGATTAGTTAGTTACTGAAATGTTTGTTTGTAATTAAGCACAAAGCTACACAATGGGCTATCTGTGCTCTGCCCACCACGGGTATCGAATCCCGCATTCTATTATTGTAAGTTCGCAGATATACCACTGTACCACTGAGGGGTTTACTTAGATGAGTGAGCCATTGAGAATTGATCAGTAGATTAGTCATTGAGTGAGTTGAAATGTCGTAGAGTCAATGATTAGTGAGTTAGTGAATCTCTTACCGTGTTAACGATTATGTTAAGTTGTATCGAAGATACGAGAGGATTTTATAAGTGACTTTAATTTTATATGTGAGTTAGGCTTACGAGCCTGTACATTACCGTTGAAGAAATAAACTGCTTTTATTATTGTTAAATGGACTGCTGGAGTTTGCATTATTTTTTACCAAATAATCAAAAAGAATCTGCAAAAGATAGAGGCCGTTACAACATCATTAAATATTATAGATTTTTTTATAATATGTATTATGAATAATTAAATTTTATTCGCTTATTTCGTAAACTATTTTTATTCTTCAACGTAAAAAATTGTTCTGATTTTTTTCTTCCTGCTAGAAATGTAGAGAGCACCAGTTTGTTTGTTTTGAATTTCGCGCAAAACTACACGAGGTCTGTCTGCGCTAGCCGTCCTTAATTTAGCACACAGCACCCCACACCGCCAACTCTTGGGCTACTCTTTTACTGACGAATAGTAGAATTCACCATCACATTATAACGCCCCCACAGCTGAAAATGTGAGCATGTTTGGTAAGACGGGGATTCGAACCCGCGACACTCAGATTGTGACTCAAGCGCCCTAACCACCTGACCAAATATTGAGATAAGCAATTTTGCCTAGAAATATTAAGTTAAAGTAACTGTGGTTTATCCAAGTTAGTCTAACTTGTATTTAATAGATAAAATGAAAGGCGGCTGGCTAATCTGATTTATTGTAAATTAATGTATTTAGCGTGTAGGGTAATTTTGTTTCAATTTTTATTTTCCAATTTGTAATTTTCATTTAATTTGTTATTTTTAAGAGTGGGGTTGGGAGAAAATATAATTATATTGCGTACAAATATTAGTAATATTACTGTCAAATTGTTCACAGATATTGTATAATTTTGTTATACTACAACAATATTCAGTACGTCGTTGAGTAGTGGTCAAGTGTATTTTCTTATTTAG
>NW_013668555.1:105977-107741 GCF_000517525.1 Limulus polyphemus
CTAGAGCATTCACGAAGGAACAGGATATTTCTAGAAGTCAATGACGTGTTACTAGCGTCACGTGACCCCGATGTCGTAACAGTTATATCTTTTGCATTTTCTATGCACATATTCTCTTGTTTTGTTTTTTGTCTTGCGCGTTATAAACTTAATAGCAGTTGGTTATTATAAAATATCATTTTTCATCATTGGTTTGTGCTATTGATACTTCGCATGTTTGCAGATTATTCTAATACGTTTATCCTAATTTTTTATGCTGATTGTGCTATCAAAATCTAACTTTTAGTTTCTATAACGCTATCTGACTGCACTGTTGCCAGCAATATTTTAAATATTTCAATTTAGGTGTTTGTTAGAGGGAACATGACGTTAAGATCAATAAAGTTAATAAAAGTAGGTCTAGATTCTATAAATTTTCCGTAATTGGTAAAAGTGTGAGTTCGGTATTAATACAAGTTGTCAATTGTCGAAAGAAGATTAAGTAAGTAAAGTTATTCAGTCAGAGTTAGTGCTTATGTAATATCATGAGTAAGTTAGTTACCATTTGGTAGCAATCAAGAACAACAGAGTGAAAAGGTTTTCATAAGTGGCGCGTCCCTTTCCCCCCAACATCTGTAGCGTTCAGGAATTAAAACAAAGACGACCTTGGACTTTTCTTTGGATGTGAAGAGGTCACTAAGGTACATTTTGGGATAGCTTCTGCCTCAGCAAGCCTCCACCCTTCCTTTACCACCGCCCAACTAATTTCGTTTGAAAAGTTTTATTTGATGTTAGGCCTACAGATGGAAATGGCTGTAGCAAACATTTATTGAATAAATAAGTTTGTTCGTTATCATTATATGGACGGGACTTGGCATTGTTTTTATTAAACAATTTAAAATAATCCACCTCACCGATATAGAACACGTTAATAAAATGTGTCTCTTTCGTCAGATTTTGTAATTCACTAAAGTGATACTGTCAGTTTAGTAAATTATATTTTGAATTTATGTTTTGCATATAAAAAAAAGTTGTTATATTTATTTAATATAGTTAAATAAACACCAGTTTCAGAAGAGAACACTCTTTTTGACGTAAGAACGTCTTGAGACTTGTAATAATTACTTTCAAGAATCCACAATTGTAAAACCTTGATCTTTCGTCTTGGCTATTAACGGTCTTCACATGTGTTTTCTTGTTGAAGATATCTCTAGTATGAACGATGCCATGAATGCAAGCAGTGATCTATTCTAATGATAAAATATATAATTGCCTAGGTTTGTAACATCCCTTTGTTAACATGAGTGGCTCACGGTCACGTGGATGACACATCATATATTTTATGATGTTTTCCTTTGTTTGATATTTATTGCTTACGACATAATGATTGTCAGATTCTATACGAATTTTGATACAATTCGTTCCAGATATAGTGGTACAAATAGTAAAGATATTCTGCAGAGATTATTATGGAGATTCTTGGTGCGAGAGAAATTACGTTGTGTTGAGGATGTGTATGTTAAGTTCAGCACAATTTATCACTTATCAGAGTGTAGAATAATATAAGACCATAGTTGTTGCACACCTGCGTCTTTATTTGCACCTGCTACCTCCACTAACTTTCCGCTGCTGCTTGCAAATAGCTTATAATAACCATCTCCAACACTTTGTACAGTAAACTGCTGATTGTAGCTCTCTTCATACGACCACTGTTGGATTCTAACACCAGTCTCATTCCCTAAATTGTGAACATCCGGAGATTTTCCACTTTCTTTATTAATCGTT
>NW_013668555.1:108678-132693 GCF_000517525.1 Limulus polyphemus
AGCGTGTGTTATAAAAGTTGTTAAGTTTAGAGTGACGAAATACGTATTGACTGTGGAAATTCTGTGTATTACAAAGTTTCTATCGAGAAAGAATAAATTAGTTTTAATCAAGAAAGGACTTGTATCGCTGAAGTTTCTCGGAAAGAATTTCTACAGGAAATTAACAAACAAAAAGTACATTTAGGTGCAACTGACTTCACTTGTAGCGATGGGACAGAATAACAGGGAATTCAAGAAGATGATTCTGTGAATATCTGAGTTCGTGAGGATGAAATAAAGAGACTGGACACAGTGTAAAATACAAAACCACGATATTTATTATAACACAAACTTGATGTTTGTACTTGTTTTGGACGACGAACTGTCGCCTATACTGGATTGAAACTATTCTGTCTCTCTTCGAACTGACCAGGAAGAGGTCAAATACCAGTCCATTTTAAATATAATGTCCCTTACTTCACGGGTACCGTCGGATTTACCCAGAGCGACTAGAGATACCCACTTGATTCTCATTCAAATATAGGAGAAACCGTAAGCACGAGATACCATCTGAACTACCACTGAAGGACGTTAGTTGTCTATTTTTTACACAACGTGCAGCATTACAGGGGCAAAAAGTATCTTAACTTTATACGTCACGTCAGCTTACAGGGTCAAAAATTAATCTAACTGTATAGGTCACGTCAGCTTACAGGGTCAAAAATTAATCTAACTGTATAGGTCACGTCAGCTTACAGGGTCAAAAATTATCTTAACTGTATAGGTCACGTCAGCTTACAGGGGCAAAAATTATCTTAAATGTATAGGTCACGTCAGCTTACAGGGGCAAAATTAACTGTATAGGTCACGTCAGCTTACAGGGGCAAAAAGTATCTTAACTGTATAGGTCACGTCAGCTTACAGGGGCAAAAAGTATCTTAACTGTATAGGTCACATCGGCTTTGTAGATTTATGACATTTTCCACTCACCACAGATTCACTTCAATAAAACAACACTTCATAAAATAAATAAATCACGTATACTTCCACAATTTCTGCTGGCATGTTATGTGACAAGGTTTGTATGATAAGATTATGTTAATAAGGTCTTGGACTCCTAATGTCTATACTTGATTGTTACTACCCCGGATAATTGGTCAGTTGTCAGTTTGTGTGTACAACAATCATATTATGAGTGATTTTTAATTTAAGTTGCACCATTCCTAGTAAAAATCGTTTTTATTTTCTCAATGCGAGATTGTTTTTTTATTTTATTATATAGTTTACACGATTTAAATTTTGTCTGGTTTCTTACTCAGTACAAGCATTTGTCTTTCTTAAACCCATTAGGTTTTACAATAATATGTTCTGTTACTTGTAGTTTCGATACGTGTTTAATATTTGTAGGTTCTGTTACAAAACATGGATATACGTGTGACAAGATGCGACCATTACTAACAACAAACAGTCTGGTAACATAAAAAACATTACTCTTTTAAAAAGTAATTTCAAGTTCGTGTACGAAAATTTAACTATATATGATAGTAAGAAAAATCAATAGACTAATACTGTTTGTATCTACTGAACATGCATTTTTAAATCTCACTATTGTACTGAGAACCACCTATCGGCAGTTATAAATAAAATGTGCAATTTGAAAGGTGACATTTGTTGTCTCTATTAACTATTATTTTTAACGCAAACCAAACGATTGTCTATTTATTATTATTATTTTTGACTTATATTTGAAGTCCATTTCAAAACGAATGTCATTAGTTTAATTTTAATATTAAAACTGTCACAGCGTAAGTTTATTTATCTAACAGTAAACATAATACCAATATGTTGCCTACTCAGCAAAGAAAATACTCGTTAAATGTTAAAGTTTTGAACAAGTAACAATCAGCGATTGAAGCATTTCACTTGTGATTTTTATTTTTAAACTTTGAATAATACAACACATTGTTATGCCTTCTTTGTTCAAAACTAACAATAATTGAAAATATTGTTCATCACCATAAAACGTTCCAATAACATATTCATACCCTACTTATTATTATTTCAAGTATCTTTTTTTAGTTTAGGTAAAAGCCGGACTTCGATGGACGTGTTTAACACAGCACAGATAAACCAACGTGTAGCCGTGTGCTTAATAATAAACAAGGAAAGGAAGTCATTTTTAGGAATATAACTTCCGTTTTGGAAACACCCCCTTCCTTAGTGTCTGGAACTGACTGCCACATTTACAACACTCTCACGGCTGAAAGAGCGAGCCTGTTCGGTGATGGGATTCGAACCCGTGAATCTAGTGCCCTAGCCCACCAGGCCATGGGCGTTATTGTAGAAACGGTAAAAGTCAAATTATATACGACAATTGTCTTAACTGATGTACATTAATATTGGAACGAAACTCCTGCAATCTACAGTGGACATCATAGATCATAAATAAATCTGTGGATAACAAGGGGTTTTAGCAGAGCCAAGCTAAACTTCAAAGATATTGAGATTCAAAAACAATTGAGAACTAAAGAAATTATTGGTGCTATTCACTAGGAACGTCTGTCATTAAAATCAAAGAAACTTTGTTTAAAAACTTACCTGCACCACTAAATAAATCACTGTCCTGTCATGAATCGTGGTTTGTAGATAATATTCTTAATTTTAATCGCCATCTTTAATTTTTTGTTTGTTGTTGGACCATTTTTACTCTGTCTACTGCAGGTATCAAGACTAGACTTTTTATGTAAAAAAGCTATCAAGCTATTACTGAGCCACCGAGGCGTTCATAACTAATAAAACCATTATCCAGTAAAATTAAGATATATTTATTGTAAAAAAAACATCACACTTCTTAAAGGAAATATTTATTACAAATGTTTCTTTTAACGATTATGTACCCTCCATAAGATATAACAATACATCAGTGGTTCTGTTGATAATCTTCTCATTCATTAGTTATACATCACTATCATCAGCAATGAATACATCTAGAAAGGTGATAGTGGATTCTGTAGTAGTTAGATAAACTCCAGATGATCAAAGATCCTAGTTATCATCTGTTGTTTCTTTAGAAGAATACAATGAGTTTCATCTTATATCCCAAACCTTTGTAATATTAATCCAGTTGATATTCCACCCGGGTCGTTGAACATTGATCCCCAAGTTGTACGTACCTGAACTCACATTCACTGTGTAAGACTGGTGTCAGAATCCAACAGTGGTCGTATGGAGAGAGCTACAATCAGCAGTTTACTGTACAAAGTGTTGGAGATGGTTATTATAAGCTATTTGCAAGCAGCAGGGGAAACTTAGTGGAAGTAGCAGGTGCAAATAAAGATGCAGGTGTGCAACAACTATGGTCTTATGATAGACAAGTATCTACACAATGGAAATTTATTCCAAGTACTTATTCTAAAGTAATTCAGGCAGAAAGTTATTTTGCTATGTCAGGAGTACAATTGGAAGACACCTCAGATGTAGGAGGCGGGAAGAATGTTAAGTGTGATAATGAAGGAGCCTGGATGGCTTACAAGGATATTAATTTCCCCAGTTCAGGTAGTTATCAAATCGACTACAGAGTGGCAAGTGAACGTGAAGGAGGAAAGTTGTCTCTGGATTTGAATGCAGGTTCTATAGTGCTTGGCATGCTGAATGTTCCTTCAACTGGAGGATTGCAGAACTGGACCACCATTTCCCATTTCTATTTTCTCCAAAATATGCACAGTAAATTATCTCTTGATGTTGGAGGTGTAAGTAAAGAAGATGGGGCATTTCTAACACAATGGCCTTATAACGGTAATGCTAACGAACTGTTTGATTTCGTGCACCTCAGAAATAAAGTTTATAAAATGATTAATAAAGAAAGTGGAAAATCTCCGGATGTTCACAATTTAGGGAATCCAGCTAAATGACCAACGTCAACAGGAGAAGATGTACTGGCATCCTGGTATACACGGACATAATCTACATACATGTTAGCAGGGAAAGCCTCATCAGCAACATTGAATTCTGGCCAGTTTCCACCAATAGCCATTTTTAAAATAATGAAAAATTTGTTATGAAATGCGCTTGTTCCATTTACACCTCCCTGAATATTCACTTCAAAGTACTGATTTCCATCAACAAACCATCTATTAAAGGAGGAATTCCACTCTACAGAATAAATGTGATAGTCAGTCACACTGGTATTGGTGCCTCTGCCATAATGTGCATGAGCACCATCAGAAGTAGACCAGTGAATAGTTCAAAGTTAGAATACACTAGTGAGAAAGCATAAATAAATCTCTCTCTCCAGCCAATTATAAGCACTTATGCAAATGTTAAGCTTGACTGTATTTTATAATGATTATTGTAATTATTCACACCCCCATGTCCAGTTTTTCTTGTGTAAAAACTCAGTCAAAGGCAGAAAAACCCCAGATACTACTCTGTAATAAAAAGAAAATGACAAATCCTCCTATTTCTGCACAGAGCTGGCACCATTGGGAAGGGTGTGCTCATATAGTTTAAATTCTGTGCCCATCTAAGTTTCAGATTCCAAGTTATATAAAAAAATCTATGAAAAATACAAGTGAAAAACTAAAATAAATACAATTAAAGCTAAATGTAACAATAATGTACAATGATATGTAAAAGTAGTGAATGTGAGTTAATTTATTTTAGTTACCTCTTCGAAAACATTCCCCTAAATAAGTGGGTATTCCCATACTGCACGTGCTGCCACCTGGACAAATTTTGCAGGCTGCTCTTAAGAAAGATCACATCCTCAGCTGTGTAAACTGTCACTAAAATAAATTTGATTATTGAACTTACAACATTACATGCAGTCTACACCTGATGGGCTGTTTTAGGTGTAGTTCCCAGCAGAGGAGTAAGCACCCTACCCCCCCAAATAACTCTTATTTATAGGAATTGGTCATTTTGGTAAGCCTTGATGTTTATTTCTATGTATGTGCATATATCTAGCCCTCAGCTAACATTCAAATTTAAATTCCCACACATAGACCTGTTTACCAGAATTATTGTGTTGTTTTATCATGTTGAAGCCACCATGTCCCCACCTTAATTCAACGAGAACCTTCAAGGCTTGTAACACTTTGAAACTCCAAAAGTATTAAAATAAGAATTGTTTGTTTATAAATTTGCTAGTTATAAGAGAGTATAACAGTGATGATAAAATTAGTATAGGTGTCAATTATCCTTCTGTATTGGGCATCATTTAATTTTGTTTCCTATGCATACATGTGATTAGGTAAGTTTCAGCTAAATGGCATTTGAGATGGAATATACACCTCCATTAAATTTAAAGTAGCTTGATTATTTATTATAATATATCAGAAAACAATTAAGATCAGTAAAGCTTTGAGGAAATAATTAAATTTATGAATTAAACTGACACACTGCAGTTTTATTTCATTCAGTCAGCAGTGACTTGATACATAAAACCGGTAGTATGGGCACGTGCTATACGTTTTCCATCCCTTTAGTTAAAAAAGTAAAATTTTTAAAATTACATTCTTTACATAGTTCCCCCTTTTGAACAAGTAAGGGACTAAAGCAAGTTACTACAGTGACAAATGAAGTTTTGGGTAACGGTCAAAGACTAGTTATCTGCTTTTCTCTTGGGAATGGTGGGAGCATTTAACTAACAAGCTCAGACATTCTTGTAGACATATCACACATTACCTGTGGCAGTTACGCCCTTGGTCTTCACACCGCCCACTAGTTATCTGAGGTAACTGACACAAAACATACACTTTTGTGTACTAAAGGGACAAAGCTAACTGGCATATTTAAGTTAATTTTTGTGTTCAAGAACCGAGATTTTGTGATTTTTAGCTTTCTTTGACTTTTGCGAGAACTCTTCATTTCGTTTAACATCGACTTGTGTGAACTTTTCCTTTGAATTTTTGTATAACAGGTTGTATTTTGTTTCATTTCACCAGATCTCTTAAAGCTTTAGTATAATACAGAAATTACTTACCTTCTCTGCCATTTGAAGGAATGCCTGTATGACACTTTTGTTTACATTTGCTATAAACAAACCGAGCAACTGCCTGGTGGGACACATTCTTAGAAATTAATTTTAAATTTTAATTGTTTAGCCAGTATGCAGCACATGATATTGCCCAGGCTGATCCTTTAATGACAATCTACCTTTGAACAGTATACGGTTTTGCTTCATAAGAAAGTGAAGCATTTTTAAGAGTAGTATTCACTTCACATAAAGAGTGAAGCATTTAAAGTAAAGACAGTGATGTATTTATGGTAAAGTATAATGATGCATTTTTCAGTAATGTCAGTATTAGTGAAATTAGGATTGCATTTAACAATGTTTCTTTCGACTTTGTTTAATTGCTATTTATTTCAGCACGTGGTGTGGTTTTAATTCAGTATTGTTTTTAGGTTTTAATTCAGTTTACTGGGGATGACATGCACTAGCAAGAGCAATCTATTTTATTAGCCTGCCTTGTGGCTATCTCTCGCTAGTCCCACACTTGTTTTTTTAAAGTACACAGAATCACTTGCATATTATATTGTTTATTATAGTTTAAACTGTGATTATTATTAAATACTGCTTTGTGTTTTAATTTGTTCTTGACATTTTTCACAACCTGTCACAACTCAAAAGAAATACATTCCAAAGCCCGAGATCCTCCTATTATTAGCAGGCTTAACTTTCTATTCTGCTGGTTAATCCGAGAGAGATACCACAAATCCAGATTTCATGTCTCCACTATACTTGCTTACAATACATTGAGTTACAATGCATTTGAGTTGTTTTATCTGAGAATATAGAATAATATTTCTGCTTGTGAAATCTTGCAGCCATTTTTAACCACAAACTCAACAAATTTTATATTTTATTACCCTTGCCTGTTTTGAAGGTGTATAGACATTTATAGGATCTTTCCCCAAATCTTGCACTTGAAGATACAGCCAGGAACACCGCTGGTATTTTGGCATTGGTAATTTCAATGACAGTGATATCTTATGAGTTACACAGGCAAAACTGCTAGGTTTAAAGATACATAGGCATAAACATTGGATTATTGATCTGCAACTAAACATACTAACCACTAGCCCATGCCCACCAAGGTCAGATCTCACAACAAAAACAAGTTATGTTGGTTCTCAAAACAAGCAACTTCTTAACCAACATTGAGCAATGAAATTCTGTTAAAAAACTATAGTAACCCAATACAGTAGCAAATGGTAAAGTGATTATAACAAAACAAAAAGAAGCCAAATCTGTGGGAAATATGCGGACTTGAAAAACCTGGTGCCCAGCCTCCATAAATATTTGAGAATGTGTACAAATTGTTGACTGTGTAGTGGATTGAATCAATAGTGTGTAGTATGAGCAAAATAAAAAAAAAATGTTCTAAACTGGACTGAAACATATTGTTCTGTATTTAAATTTTTTATACTTTTCTGTCCGTTACCACTTATATTTTTTCAAACCAGAACAAATTATGGAAATGTGTGTATGTATATACATTTAAGTCTGTTGTTGTTACAAATGGTAACATTAAATCAAATATAGCAAGTCTTGAAGTTGAATCGTTGAAGAAATCGAGCTTGGAAGATGCATCATTTACTGATTTTATCACTCAGGACTTTACCATTATTTGTATACAAGATATAAAATGTAAATTACATATGAAAAAAACTGTTCCATATCTTTATATTTGCATTTAATTCTTACCTTTATTTTTTCATGAATATTATGCGTATCATAAATATTTTACATATTCCACATGCTACTGCACTTGATAGACTATTTATCCCGTAAAAATCTTGGTAAACCTGTTGTTTCATTTTCACCCATCCCACTAAATAATCATCTCAAAAACTAATATAACATGAATATTTCATAATAAAATTACATCAATGTTTACAAATCCAGAAATATTAATCTCTTTCATAGTTTCAGTGATAGTCCATAAAAGTAATAAATGGGAACATATTAAATACACGCCAAATGTCACATATACCGCAAAGTAAAAAAACTTCCAGTAGATTCTATTTCCATCAGTTTTAGCATCATAGTTATTACACAATACAAATGAATCACAATGAAAAACAATTTTATCACAGATTCCCTGTTCTATAAAATAATTTTTTGTTAGTGATGGCAGTAGTTCAAGATTTCAATATATTTTGTTATATTGCTTGTATATTGAGGTGTTTAAAATTGATAGTGTTGATGTATCATCTTTTTTTTTATACTTAATGGTGAGAATAGTAGGACTAGGGGACACATTTATAAATTTTGGCAGGGTAAGAGTCATCTTCAGTTAAGACAGTTTATTTTTCTAACAGGGTGGTTGGCCTTTGGAATGAGTTGCCTTTGGATGGTGTGGATGCAGTAAATTTAAGTTTAAGAGAAAGCTTGATAATTATATAAATGATAAGGGTTGGCTTTAAGAATTTTATTTTATTCACTTAATAGTTGTTGTTTACTTTAGAGAATGGGACAGCCAAGATGGACCAATAGGTCCCTTGTTGTGTATTGATCACAGTAATTCTAGCTGTTTTTATACATATAATCAGTAAAGGAAATTTTATAGTTGTTGGAACAAATTAGATAAAGAAGAAAAGGTTAGATTTGAGAACTAATTTTTATACACAACAAACGTATTGAAATAGTTGGTAATGTACACTAGCACACATCTTTTTACGATCAGCTTATACATTAGAAATTTTATATTGTTCATGACTTGTTATATGGTCGAGTACGTTAAAGTGAGTTTTGAACCACCAACATCTTTTTGAGATTTTAAGTGCCATTTTTTAAATCTACACATGTAATTGCAAACAGCATTAATACCATTTTATTAAATGAGTTGCTTATTAAAATAATTTATAACAAAACTAGCATTGATACATTAAGTAATCACCAAATATTGGATTGGTTACATCAGAAATAGTGGCAGTCAGTAGGCCTAATACAGCAAACAAACTTTCTATTAGTACTGTAACTCGAGTAATATTATTTTGTGTTACTATGAATCAGTTAAAGACGTATTTTTCATGAAATTGAGTTACTGTTAAAAGGACACATTTCAAACATGAGTCTCATTATAAAAACATTAAGACCAATTTATTGTAAAATAATAAATTCAGCATTTGGTACCTTATACTTTGAAAATACATTTCATAAATGTATCAACTAAATAATGTACAAAAAGACCATTATCTCCTTCTGTCCATAAAATTAGTACATACTATTAGCTAGTGAGGCACATTAATTATTTATAGCATATTAATATTTGTACAACTTTACTATATCATTGAATATCAAATGGCATAATATAATTAATTATAACAATACAGTACAAGTTAAAAAAAATAGCTGACAAAATTAAAAATATGCAAAAACACAATGAGAATTGGTTTTTCATCTTATAAATGAGTTCTCTCCAGTTCATATGACAATGTACAAATTAAAAGCCCTACATCACTTATAAAGGCCTGGATGATCATATCTTTTCAAAATATTTTGTTGTTCTACCTTCACTCCATTCTCATCTTTCGAGTTTTAACTCTCTGTGGTTTTGATTCTTCTTCTCGAGCCTCTTTACTAGCTAGAAGAAGTTCTTGCACAAGTTTGAATCGAGACAGGAAAAACTTCCATACTATATACCAACCTGAAGATTGAAAGAATGAGACAAACAAGTGCTAAAAATATTTCATAATGTTTAATATAAGTTGTATAGATAAAGACTAACACAGAAAGAATTACTTAATGGAATTACAATCAACAATATCTTAATTAGTGTTCCTTGCTCTTTTTGTTGAAATAAAGTTTGAGTTCTTTAACACAAAATGGAGTAAATCAAAATATGACTGAAAAAAATGTAAATTTTACTCTTATTTTTCAAAATAGGTATAGAGATGAATATGAGAAACATAATTCTTTCTTTATTCATGCAGCATATGTATATGAATTTTTTTATTCGATTCACAATTTCACACTAGTTTTTTCTATTTTTTTCCCTACATTTAATTAATTTATAATAGGAACTTGCTGATTGTAAGGCTTTTCTAGAAGACAATGAGATGGCCCAGGCTATTAAATGTTTTCTTCCCTTTTTACAAGAGGAGATATTCTCCATAATCCTGACTCTGAGAAATTTTAGAGCTGGGAAAGTAGTTGCATTGGATAAGTGATTGATCTTAAAGCTTACTAATTGATTATTCTCACATAAAGCTTAGGTACTTGGAATAATGGAAAATGGTAATAGTCAGAACAACCTTGAATTAATCACAAATAACAGTGATAAATCATAATTGCAATATTCTGAATACTTGGATAGTTGGTATGATTGAAAACAGTAATAACTGGTAACACTAATCTTGATTAGTAGGTTATTTTTGTGACAATAATAGTATTATTTGTAATTTCAATTGATCAATTATTTTACTTGACATTAACTGATTTAATCATTATTTTGATTGACTGTTTTATGCAACACTAATCAATTTTAACATAACCGATTCTTTTATTTTTACGCTAATGAATTTAATTGTATTTTTGATTAATCAATTATTTTATGTTACATTAATTGGTGTAATCAGTTACATCAAATGAATTAATCTCCCAGCTCTACTGAACATTCTATGAAAAGTATTGGAATTAACCTGAATCATTTAGATATCAATTCCTTGATGGTAACTAAAGAGAATGTGACTGAAAATTGATAAATAATCAGGGTCAGAAAATGTTTCTCCAAAGGTCTTAAAGGAGGTCAAAGGTTAGATATGAGATCCTCTCATTTTCATTTTTTGTAGGTCAAAAGACAATGGTCAGATGCTAGAAAATTGATAAATTGCTAACATTATTGGTATTTTTAAAAGGGGTGATAAGAGTTGCCCTGAAAATTATAGGCCAGTTAGTCTTTCTTCTGTAATGAGAAAGAAGTTTTATTACATGATGTAGTGAAAGGTAAATGAAAGCCAACATAGATCACCTAAGGGAAGTCTTTCTTCCTTAACCTTATTTCTTTCTTTGAGAACATTACTTTATCTGGATGAAGGAAAGTGTGAACTTAGTGTACTTGCATTTTCAAAAAGCTTTCGATAAGATGCCACACAAAAGATTATCTCAGTTTAATCACAGTGGCACTGGTTGGGGAAAGACTGGATTGTGTTGTGATTGGATGAGAAAAAGCAAACAGCTATTATTGGCATCTAGTCAAATTGAGCCCTTGTTATTATTGGAGATGTCAGTGCTTAGACCTTTGTCTTTCCTGATAAACATTAATGACTGATAGGGTAGGGACAGAAATAAGGATCTGATCACTGGGGTCCAAACGATCCCCACCTCCTGAAATTAATAAGGGGCCTAGCATAATTTAGAGTCCTAGTTCAAATGTGATACACTAGGATACCAAGATTACTTAAACGAACTTCAGGGTTAGATTTTTTGTTTTAATCACCTGGTCATACATCTTGAATAGGTACAAACTGGCTGGGGGTGAGTGGATTTATACAACTAGTTGTAAAGGAAGGGGGGGTCTAAGCTTCAAAATGATATAAACAACTGTCAATTATCCATAACAGAAGTTTCAATATTTACAAGTTTTTAAGGGCTGGTCTGGTAAAAGCCACACTTAAAGGTTGAATAGTGACTCTAAAATTAGTTCCCAGATAATTAGAGACATTGAATTTTTTCGTTGCTTCTCATGGTAGTTTTCTTGTTGTTGGTAGTGAAATTTTATATTATTTACTTCTGAAAGCTACAGAAATATTTATGATACCTGCACTAGCATACAGTACATTGTGCAATGACATTTGATGGTAGATTATTATCGATTATGCGAGATTTGTCTCTCTTTTTTTCTTTTTTTTTATCATGTTACTTAATTACTTTGGTGAGAAAAAAAATGCACCACAATAAAAATCACAAAAATATAAAACAAGCTTAAATTGGTTAGATATGAAATATAACTTTTTTATCAATAATAAGTAAAAAAATTAAGTTTTGCTTTTTTTTCACTTACAGGTGGTAATACAGTTAATATACAAGGTATTAAATCTATGCAAATTCTACACTTTGTAATCAATAGCTTCGTGCTTGTTTACTTCAGTGGGATGAGCAAAATTAGGAAGAAGACTAGGTACATTCTGAATTTTACTTGTTTTCCAGGGTACAAGCAGATTCAACAATATTTTTCTAAGCCTGGGCTCACTTGTATAGTTTTGGCAATTTCTGCCATCAGATCTTAAATTTAGTGCTAAAGCACTGCTACAGAAACTGCAGGAAACCATGGGGGCCAGGCAGACTCATTGTTTGGATGTTCTGAAATCCCTCAGGGATTCCTGGGGTCTTCAGTCCCTTGAGCCTCTACTATTTTTATCACAACAGGGGCATAATTAGTAAAGGTTGTTGATGATATTAAACTCTTGGTTATTTTTAGCTGAATTGAGAATACTAAGGTAATACAAAATGACTTGAATCAATTGAAGAGTTGGACAAATATCTGGCAAATTACTGTTAGTTATAGTAAATGGGTTGTCATAATTCCGGTTACATGTTGAATAACAATGTGAATCAACTCAACAGCATGAATGAGGAGGACGATTTTGACATTGAAGCATTGCTCTGTTGCTAGTAATGAACATGATGAAATATTAGGGTGTATTTATAAACACACTGATTACAAGTTGAAAGAGGTAATTGCATTTCTGTACAAATCACTCAAAATCATATTAGTCCTCTCTTAAAATACAGTGAAAGGTTTTGGTTTCCTTACCTAAGAAACGATATCGACCAACTGGAGACAGTTCAAATGAAGGTTACTAGGATGTCTCCAGGAATGGAAAGGTTATCTTACACGGATAAATTAAAATTTCTGATTTTCTCTACAGAAAACACAGGTAAGAGGTGATCCTATTGAAGATTACAAGATTATCCAGGAGATTGATAGGATAAAAGCCTTTGATTTCTGTGTGCTTTATTCTGAAGATAAAAGAATGAGAAGACACAAATTTAAGATTTGGAAAAAGACGAGCTAGGCTCCAATTAAGACACTTTTGTTTTTCTAACTTCACTTATGAAATGAATTGCCATCAGCAGTTTAAGAGTAGAAATTATTTCTTGGAAAATTAAGGGTTAGTTTAAATTCTTGCTTTTCTCATAAGTGGGTTTGCATGGACAACCTTGAAGGAAAAAAGTGGTCCCTTGTTGTATGTTATGTTGTATAACTGTTTAAGCTGTACATATGATCACTAGCTGATAGAAAACATGGGTACCCCTGCCCAATATCTTCCGAAAAGCACCATTAACAGGTCATAATACCACACTTGTAATAATTATTGTATTATGCTGTCTAGGTAGTTCTTAAAGTTATAAATAATGAAACCAGAACACTGGATTTTCTTTGCCTAGTTAAAAATCAAGAAGGTTTCACACACACACATATTGCCTGTCTTTTTAACTTCTTTACAATTAAACTTGAAGTATTCCTATTCAGTAAATTAGCATGCCCTTACTACAATAATGTATTAGTGTGGATAAGAAGTTGACTGCTAAAGTCTTTAGCTCTGTTAGCTACAGCTGGTAGAACATCAATGTGGGCTGATGGTCCAAAGTAGTTTTCTTAATGTCTAGATCCATCATAATATCAAGTTAAAAATTAGCAGCAAGTTACAGGCCCTCTAGTTCTTACAGTTGTACATCTAGTAGATGTTAGCATTTAATTACACTTAATAATACACTATTCCTATTTAACCTGAATAAGCAAGTCCTTGGAAGGAATATTCTCATCTTTGTAATATGTAATGTTGAAGACTTGTGTTCTGTCATCCTTTTATCTTCAGAATAGAAATCACAGGCCTTTATCCTATTGATCACCCAAGCTTCAATAAGATCATCTCTTGTCCTTCTTTTCTCTAAAGAACCCCGTTGGAAACATATTTATTGCTGTCAAGCACATGTATTAATATTCTACAAGTTTTATACATGTCTTAATTTCTTTGTTTAAACAGGTTTTGAATTTGCATATTTAATCCCATCATGGTAAATTCCAATAATTGAATCAAATTGTAAGCCTTCCAATATTTTTAGTTTTAAATGTTATTTCAGGTATTAATCCTGTTATTATACTATGTTATAATACGGCTTTGCTAGTAAGTACACACTGAATATTAACTGATGTTTATGATTTACATTTTCAAAGCTGAAAATAATGATAAAAAAAGACCTCTCATTATGAAATCAAAAGTGAGAGAACAAAAACTTGTCTAAAGATGAGAAAAATCAGTTTATACACTGTGACACTAGTGAATAATTTTATGTATATATGTTGTATCAATGAAACTAATTAAGTATTTAGATTATGGTGGTATAAGTTTAACATTTATATCTCGAGTCATGGATTGAACAATCACCTCTACGGCATACTCGCTCTAACCGAGTTGGCAAATTAACTGTACAATAATAATATACATATGACACATGAAATGTCTGAGCAAGTTACATGTGAAACTCACTATAAGTACATAGGATCACAAAAATAACAAAAGTAATAATAATAATAATTAAAAAAAGAGCCACAAGTACATTTGGAAAGTTCACCTTTTTAAAGTTTCTGGTTTAGGGTTTCCTCTCTTTCAAAATACAAAACTTGTAATAAATATTAAATACTTAATATTATCATTTTTACATATAACTTGCTAGTAATATGAGAAGGTGTAACACTAACAGGTACTCTAGCAAACAAAGTTAAATTATCCGAAACTACATTTCAAGATATTCGTTAAACTTTGAGTATGGTGTAGGTGCCTGTTCAAATTTTAAGCCTTGCAGCTCAAAGTTTGAACTTATAGTACACATATATATATATCACGAAAGGCATTTCATCATTGATGAAAACAGTACAGTGGTAATTGTGTTTAGTATCAGGATTAAGGCCTAATTTAACAACCAGGCACACTCAGTTTGATAGTGAAAATATAAAAAGAACAATGCCTATTTTTACTTCAGTATATCAAGTGTTACAACTTACATTTGTGTTTAACTAAGTAACTGTTACTCAAATTAACAATTTCAAATCAAAATTATCGTGTTTTAGTTATCCTAGGCCTAATCCGTGGTCATAGTGCACCAACATATTCGTGAAATCACACAGACATACATACAGTGATACACTGTCATTATCAAACTCCTCGACTCAGAGTCCCAGTACATTTAAACTTACCCAAACAAACCAAAAGCAGAACTAAGGCAATTGAAGTTATAATCGAGATGATCGCTAAAATTACTTCCTTCATAACAGACACTCTAGAATTATTTTAACACTGTCAAAAATTAATATAAAAATATAAGTTGTCAAGCATGTTAAGTTTTACTTTTACCTTATCAGCATTTTACCAGAACAAAAGCACGTGCTAGGTAGGATTATTGCCATTGGCGTTATTTTAATAAAAGAAGTGATTGTAACAGATATAACATTAAATGTTGTATAGTCATTTTGTGTCTAATGTTGCAATATATTTTACATTTTTTGATATAAGTGTTTTATTAAAATAAATGCCAAGTTATTACATCTAACATTAATCACCCCCCAGTGGCACAGCGGCATGTCTGAGGAATTACAATGTTAGAATCCGGGTTTCGATACCCGTGGTGGGGAGAGCACAAATAACCCATTGTTTAGCTTTGTGCTTAATTAGAAACAAACTAACATTAATCTTTCTGACGAGTTAAAATACTATTATGGGGGTCTCAAAAAGTGTTTCTCTTAAAATTAAATTCTCTAACATTGAATCTAGAACTGTAAATAGCAGGACCAATATAGCAAAAAATATAACTATACTCCAATGAAGCCTTGTATAACGATTGACTTCAGTAATGAAGAAAACTTTAATATAAGTTTAACATAACACCAAATGTACAAGGTTTTGTCATTATCAAAACATTTGTACATTTGCTGTTATGTTAAACTTATATTAAAGTTTTTCTTCATTGCCCATTCAAGCCGACTTCAGCCATTATTAGTCTCAAAGTGGGTTCCTCGTCACCGAATTCGAGATTGACTTCAGTGTTGCACGCGCGAGAAGTTAAGTGCAGTTTGTTGTTTTTTTAAGTCCGACTACTTACTACTTGTAAATTTAAATCTTTTAAAAGTTACAAAAGACGTGTTAAAAGAATTTTTACAAACAGAGTCAAGTATTCTTCTTATTATTAAAAACAATTATAAAATTGACATTTTGACAGATCGTCCGTATTTATTTTCTGGAGAACAGATCGAAATGTAGAAAACGTTTAATTCGACATAAATAATCGTTACTTTTTGTTCTTGTAGATAAAATATGAAATGTGTTATCAACAAATTTTAATAACTATTATACCACAAAATGATCAGGAACACTGTCATTGATATATGTTTATATGCTGTATTAAAGGGCCCCCAAGTGGCACAGCGCTAGAATCCGGGTTTCGATACTCGTGGTGGGCAGAGCACAGATAGCTCTTTGTGTAGCTTTTTGCTTAATTACAAACAAATGTATTAAAGCCCTTCAGTGGCACAGCGGCGTGTCTGCGGACTTACAACGCTAGAAACCGGGTTTCGATACCCGGGTGGATAGAGCACAGATAACCCAAAGTGTAGCTTTGTGCTTAACTACAAAAAACAAACAAACAAAGCTGCATTAAATATAAGGGTTTGGAGCGTAATTGTGTTTACGATCAAAACAAGACATTTTCACGATACTTCTGGTTTTCTAAATTTACTTTAATAACTCGTATTATTACTTATTCACGTAATAATTTGAAATACAAACTTATAAGTATTAAAATCATATGATTTCTTGAAATTTGTAGTTGAAAGGCATATAGGAACTTTTGATTTGAAAATGTACCAAGCTATTGAATACTTATAATTGAATGTTCTGGACTTGACATGGTGGGATTAGTCAAGGTCCTGCAGCAACAGATGGCAACGCAGTAGTGGTAAGGTATGGATCAAATAGGTTCTCCTATTTCATATTTTGTAGTAAATGGTGTTTTGGATTGGAATTATTGGACAGATTAATAAAGAAAAATAACTGTTTTAATCTTTAGGTTTATCAGAACTCTTTTTCTAAATAAATGCCTTATCCTGTCATTGATTTTGTTTCATACTTCTTCAATTTTGTCATTACAGCCTTTTTATACTTCTTCACTGTTGTTGTACATTTCCAATAGCTTCATCAATCTTGTTTACAATCATATTTATTTTTGTTCTTAATTCTCTAAATATTACACCTCTTTCTTTTACCCCCTTTCTTAAATTCTCGTCTCTTTCCTCTTTGTCTTCCATGAATTTTCTGTCTTTTTTTTTTCTTATCCTTTTAACTGTTTCAACAGCTCCAGTAAATTTTCGATTTCGTTTTGTGTTGTCATCTTGAAATTTGAAGTTTACTCAAAGTTCTATTTTATTTTCACCAAAATAATTATACTTCTGACATCAGTGTTGTAACATATTCTATCTTTGTGTGGGTACTTTTGGTTTATTTGGTAAAAATTATGTCAAGGTCAGTCTACGTAACGATAACGAACTAACTTGTTTCTTCAGGCCACATTTTATTGTAAGCTTAATTTCAAATACACAATCTTTTCAACAGAAATTCTGGAACAATAGTAGACCTCAGTAGTTTGGCCAGTGGAGGTGGGGGAGGGCTTTCGTCTATCTGACTTAAATTATGTTATCATATGTGCTTAATAAAGTTTGTACAGAATAAAGTATAAGATGATTACGAAAGTCAACTTTACTGTGAATTAGGCCACAGTCCTCCTTCATCCGTCACTTCTCAGCATCTTCACTTACAGAGAAATGGTGTTATTGTTTGCATTCACAACGTATTACGTGCTTGAACGCTAGCACATTTCATTATCACACTTCCTCTATCAGCTGGTGTTTTATTCTTTTTGTAATGTACATTGGTAGTTTGACTATCCCTTTGCTCCAGCCCACCAGCGTTTTTATTGAGAGCAAGACAAGTGTAGGTGACACTAGGGGAGGGGGGTGGGCATGTACCATCTCAACAATGATGACGACACTAAGAGAAAGTTAAGCTGTGTGTTTATTTAGAACTTGTTTATTTATTTATTTTTGTAAAGAAAAAAGACGCTATTACTGTTATAAGCCTTATTTTAATGTTGTAATTTTAAATGTTAACTAAAGGGCACATCACGTTAAAATCAAGTTAGTCCTAGAATATTCGGGAATATTATTGAACGAGAGGTTTTGTGAAATAACTAGAACAATGATTAGTTTATAAGTAGGGGGAGCCAGTAACTTACTAAATGAGCTTATGATGAAACACTGAAACATCAAGAAGATAGTAGAGTAAACTATCCAGTGTATATTTTAGTTTCAGCCAGAATTTGTTTTGAGTCAGGAAGTAAAAGGAAATAAATCTGTTCTGTACATCACTATAGTGCAGTTAGTGTCACTTGTAAACATGGCCTAAAAGTAACAAGAGTGTTAAAAACATTAAGGAAGGAATAAACTAATTTGTTATTATAGTATATGTGGACTGGACTTTGAATTATTTCACCAGATAATTTAAAGAACCTGTCAATGAAAGAACAATGTGACATCATTTGTTATGGTGTGAACAAGTTGGCGAAGCATGATTATAATTAGTTATACTTGTCATAAAATATTGTGCTAGGCTATTATATTGTTGGACACTACATCCTTAATTTAGTCCCTCAATGATTTTCAAGAATTAAAAGCGTATTTGATAATATTTCAACCATGCTAACTATATCCCTTATATCCGTTGCCGAACGTATTTCGCTCAATCCAGAGCTATTCAAGCTGGCTGGGATACGACGAACACAACTGAATATGATGAATAAACTGTGGTTAAAATACTATTATTACACACTTCTAGTCCCTAAGGGGCTAGATTAAGAATATACTATTAAAATACAGATGGTCCAAAATTAACTAAAGAAATACAACCACGCAGTTTTCAACATCTTGTACCCCAACTCAAACAGTTTTCATTATCATGTTTTGTTTTGTTTTCACTCTAGTGAGTAGTATTACCCTGTAAAATGGCAACCATTCAAGAAAAGACTCAGTGCGTCAGTGACTGTGGTGAAGCATAATTACAGATGCCAGTACAGAAAAGAAACACAATTGAAACCAACTATCCGGGAGTGGATGAGGAAGCTCGTGGAGACAGGCAGTGTGTCACAACAACCAAGAGCTGGAATGCCCTCTGTCATGATGAACATATTGAACAAGTACGTGAATCGATTTAGCATAGCCCAAGAAAATCGATTCAGTGTGCTTCACGAGAACTTAGTATCCGAAAACATCAATGGTCTGTGTCATTCACAAACGACTTCATCTGCATGCTTAAAAACTTAAGTTGGTACAGGTACTGCAACCAGACAACAGACCACAGTGCAAGACACATTTCTATCCCGTGCACTGTTTAGTGATGAGGCTACATTTCATACCTCAGGTAAAGTTGTTCTTCATAATGACTGCATTTGGGACTCGGAAGACCCAAATGCGGACATTATGAAAAACCACTTTTTCGGAAATCGTGTGTAATAGCCCAAAGATGAATGTGTGGTGGGGTCGCATGTGTGACGGTATTATTGGTCCGTTCTTTTTGACAGAGAACACTGTTACCAGGAGTGTGGACCTTGACATCCTGGAACAACGTTTGATCACACAATTGGAGGAAATACAACCAAGAATAATCTTCAACAAAATGGTGCTTTTAACTGGAGTTTATTGATCAGATGCTTCCTAGATCAGGCACTTCTGAGGTAATGGCTTGGTTGTGGTGGGGTAATTTCGTAGTCTCCGCATTTACCAGACATCACTCCACTAGACTTATTTCTTTAGTGGTATGTTAAGGACATTGTGTATCGCACACCTATTGCAAACATCAAGGAGCTAAAGACCATGATAATGGATCCCTCCGTCATTGTAATTGTGGGCATATTGCATCAAAAATGGGCTGAAATCAAATATCAGTTAGAAGTGCTAAGAGCTACTAATGGTGCACAAGTAGAACCTCCCTGACATGTCAATAAAAACTGTTTGAGATGGGCTACAAGATATTGAAAACTGCTTGGTTGTATTTCTTTAGTTTTTGTAATTATTAAATTTTAAAATAGCGAAAATAATTTTGGACCATCTAATGTAATAGGCCTAGTATAATTCCTTATGACAAGGATAATTAATTATAATCATGCTTCACCACTTGTAAATGGCGTTCGCATCATAACAATTGTTGAAACACGTGGGTTATATAAATAATTTTCATATTGCTACTGTGTTCATTGTATCCCAGCTGACCTGAAGGAAAATCTGTGGATTGAGCTAAACACATCGTCGGGAAGGGATATGACGAATATAGTGTGGTTGAAATACTATTATTATATATTCTTCTGATTTTTCAATATTGCTAAGAGACTAAATTCAGAATGTAGTGCCAAAAATACAATAGGCTTAACATACTGTCTTGTGACAAAGATAATTAATGTGACATCATTACAATACGTTCTCACAATAATGATGTTTCTTTTTAAACTAGTACATAATATTGGGAAATTTCGCATCCTAACAGTGTTTTAACTTTTAATCCTGTTCTATCATTCTTTATGCTTGTTTGTTTGTTTTGAATTTCGCGCAAAGCTACACGAGGGCTATCTGCGCTAGCCGTCCCTAATTTAGCAGTGTAAGACTAGAGGGAAGGCAGCTAGTCATCACCACCCACTGCTAACTCTTGGGCTACTCTTTTTACCAACGAATAGTGGGATTGACCGTCACATGAAATGTGCTGAAATGCTATGAACTTAGTGAGGGGGGTTTTCGCCAGAAATTTAGAGAAATCAAATCTGACACTGGAGAAATTGTATTTTAGTTTGTGGCACGTCTACAATGATACTTCACAAGATGGACTAACATGGCCAAGTATGAAGATAGTTTTAAAGGACTGGCATTTCTACTAATACAGGAAGAGTTCATGATCCCATGCTCCACTGACATGTTCCTTAAAGAGATAAAACCGAAAGATGTGGACGAGATGATCAAGCTGACAAAACAGTATATGAAAGCCCATGAAAGGAATATATCAGGTAAGTCCAAAAATAACCAATCAAAGTCGAAACTAGGGGTGGCTGACCAGAAGCAGGATGCCACCAAGGATGACAGGAAGTCAACAGACAAAAAGGAGAAGATATCCCATGCTTATTGTAAAATCTGTCACCAAGGAACAAAAACAAAATATTAACATAAAGCAGCTGGAACTACCTACAAAGATGATGCTGGGAAGAAACAGGAAAAGAATGTGTATCACAATGGATGTTGCTGCCAGAAGATTTGGTTTGTTTTGAATTTTGCGCAAAGCTACATGAGGGCTATCTGCATTAGCCATCCCTAATTTAGCAGTGTAAGACTAGAGGGAAGGCAGCTTGTCATCACCACCCACTGCCAACTCTTGGATTACTCTTTTATCAAATAATAGTGGGATTGACTACACATTATAACGTCCCCACGGCTGAAAAGGCGAGCATGTTTGGTGTGACACGGAGCTGCCAGAAGAAGCATAATAAATACAATTCGTCATATTCACCACAAGAAGAAAGTACTATCACCATGATAAAACATTGTATCATAGATGCTCAGCTCAAGTTTGCAAATGGGCCAACAGTGCCAGTGGTGATCAGAGCATGTGACAAATGTTGAGAAGTGCCAATGAACCACAACATGCCAGGAAGTGAAGGCTATGTCAGAGACAAGAAAGTGAAAGTCCTATGAGACACTGGGTGCAGCAGTGAGAAAATAATGACCAGATGGTAGGCAAGGTTCATCTTTGTGGGCTGATTGATGGGACAGAGAGAAAATTTTCCACAGCAAGAATAAAGATAGACACTCCATACTACATGGGAAACCTTGAGGCCATGTGTATGAAAGTATCCATCTATGATTTGGTAAATGGTAATATACCAGGTAGTACAAGTTTGGAGGAAACAGACACAAAGGAAGCTGATGAGAAATCTGCAGTCACCACAAGAGTTCAAGAAAAGAAATACAAGCATAACATCAACTCACTCCAAATCTCGAAAGGAAACATCCCGAATGTAGGTCTACCGTAACTGAAGAAAGCACAGAAGAATACCTTTCACTGCAGATACCTTGGGACAGTGCCCAGAAGAAAGTCGAGCACAAGACAAAGGGGAAAGGGACTTGCAGAATGGAGGATTGGAAGAGAGTGCTGTACCAGATTTACCAAGACAGTTCTACTGGGGAAGTTAAACAGATCTTAGTACCAACAGTATACTAGATTCAAGTGACGAAGTGAGCTCACAATTCACTTGTGGGAGAACACCTAGGAGTGAAGAGGACGGAAAACAGAATTTCCAGCAACTTCCATTGGCTAGGGGTCATTGGAGATGTGATCAGATTCTACAAGTTATGGGAAAGGTAGCGAAGGTGCCACTGGGTGAAATGCCTCTCATAGAAAAGCCATTCAAGATAGTACCACTGGACTTGATTGGACCTGTATCCAACAAGGGCAATCAGTATGTGCTGACAGTAGTTGACTATGCAACACGTTACCCGGAAGCCATGGCATTACCAAAGATAGAGAGAGTAGCATTAGCCGTCCTGGAAGTGTTCTATTGAGTAGGCTTTCCAAAAGAAGTTTTGAGTGACAGAGGGAGCCAGTTTACCTCAGAACTGATGCAAGAGGTGTGCAGACTCATCAACAGTAGGCAGTTCTTAACTACCCCAGATGTAATAGACTTTGTCAGATAGTCAACTAAGTCTTAAAGAACATGCTGAAGAAGATGTGCCAGGAGAGAAAGTATGACTGTGACAAGTAGTGCAAGCAGTATTACTTGCTTACCAAATGCCGCACAGCAAGTACAGGATTTTTCACCCTTTGAGTTATTGTACGGTAAAATAGTATGAGGTCTGGTGCAGATATTGAGAGAACTGTGGACAGGAAAAGAATAGTTACAAGTGAGGAATACATACCACTATGTATTAAACCTCAGAAACCAACTGGATGAGACCTGTCCACTCACTCGAGGCAATCTGAAGCACTTCTATGACAAGAAGGCCAAGGATCGTCATTTCAAGGTCAGACAGAATGTCTTGGTTCTGCTACCCACATACAACAACAAACTCACCCTGCAGTGGAAAGGATCTTTTGAAGTGTAGGAAATGGCCAACAGAATGGACTATAAGGTGAACGGGAAACCAAGATCTACCACTCCAATCTGTTTAAGTGGTACTTTGAAAGGGAAGAAGACCTCATGGGCGCAGCTATTGAAGCACAGATGGGCATTGCAGATGTAGCTGTCATAGATGAAGAACTAGAAGATGGAGACTTTGTCATAGAAGATGAAGACCAACTATACCTAATACTGCTGGGTGGAGATGAGACATACAAAGATGTCAACATCAGTGAAGAACTAACTGGAAAGCAGAAGAAAGAGCTATAAGATCTACTCTGCCAGTACACATCTTCAAGATGGACCAGGTAAATCAGACCTTGTACAACATAAGATCAAGACTATGATCACAGATGCAGTTAAGGTGAATCCCTACCAGATGCCCTATGCAATGAGAGACCCGAACAAGCAACAAGTCGATGTAATGTTGGAAGCCAGAATCATCAAGTCTTCGAATTTAACCTACGGTTCACCACCAGCGGTAAATGTGAAGAAGGGGGATTGCTCAAACTGCTTCTGCATAGATTTCCGGAAGCTGAACCTCATGATGAAATTCGACTCAGATCCCATGGTAAAACTAGATGGGGCCAGGTTCTTTACCAATATCGACCTCAGGAAGATTATTGGCAGGTCTCAATGGAGACAGAATCTAAAGAGAAGACAACTTTTGTGACACCAGACAGATGCTACCAGTTCAAGAAGATGCTATTTGGGTTAGTCAACTTAGCAGTGACATTCTGAGGGTCAAAGAGTTTTTGTTTTTTTTCAGTACAAACCTTTAGTCCATAGCTCCGTTATCTCTTGATCGCTTTGAGATCTAATTACAGTTT
>NW_013668555.1:132836-139411 GCF_000517525.1 Limulus polyphemus
CACCCTGTACTTAAGCTTATTTAAAGGAACACCAAAATTCTGTAAGAAAGCTAACTTCAAGGGGTAATGATAACATTGTTTACTCTTAAAATTATGCTTTTTTAAAAAATACTACTAGTTATTAATAATGCTTATAAAAGGGGATACTCTGATTAAAACTATGTCACCTCAGTGAAATTGGTTGACACCATTGCTTGTGTTTTTGAGTTATCATGTAATAAAAAAAGAAGCTGAAGAAAGAACAAGAAATTCAAACTTTTTGCTATAATATTTACAGGCATTCCCAGAACTTGTGACTCAGTCATTACATAGATATTATTAAAAGGAAAGACTGCATAGTATTGTAAAGTTCTGATGACCTATTGAGGATATATTTAAAATACCATTTCGATGAACAATCCGAGCCATCCCTACATAGACAGTGTTATTGCCTGCCTGATAAAAGAATGATGCTTCAAATATTTTCATGTCAAAATTGGTTAAATGTTGAGTAAACGAGAGTACTCAATTTGCAGTTACACAACAAGTCAAAATCAGTATGAATTACAGTACAATTCTTTACAAATAATAATAAGTCGGTAATTCTAGGGTATGATTTTATTTACAGCCAGAATCAAATATTTTGAGTAAAAGTGTGAATTACAGTACAATTCTTTACAAATAATAATAAGTCGGTAATTCTAGGGTATGATTTTATTTACAGCCAGAATCAAATATTTTGAGTAAAAGTGTGAATTACTGTACAATTCTTTACAAATAATAATAAGTCGGTTATTCTAGGGTATGATTTTATTTACAGCCAGAATCAAATATTTTGAGTAAAAGTGTGAATTACAGTACAATTCTTTACAAATAATAATAAGTCGGTTATTCTAGGGTATGATTTTATTTACAGCCAGAATCAAATATTTTGAGTAAAAGTGTGAATTACTGTACAATTCTTTACAAATAATAATAAGTCGGTTATTCTAGGGTATGATTTTATTTACAGCCAGAATCAAATATTTTGAGTAAAAGTGCTTACAAATAGTTTTAAAAACGTGATTATAAAATGCTAGTTCAAAGTTCAGTTACAACTGAGATTTGAATCAGAAAATGACACCATTATATTTTATTGTACATCAGTAACTTAATCTTCATAGTTATAGAAAATGATATATATATATATATACAGACACATCTGTATATTCTGTTTTGAATTAAACAAGGTTTTAACTTCAATGAAATTCTGCCCAAAATTAACCTTTTATACAGTTCATTTTAATCATGTGCACTACAAAGTAATTTCATTAATGACATTGGCTTCTGAATGCTGTATTTAGTGCAGTCTCAATATGCCTTAGGAAGTGCTAATTTTATTGTGTGAACGTTTAAAAATCATCAAATAATTAGTGGACTTTAATTTACTTTCTAAAGTACAGACACTTTATTTAAAACAACAATAATTACATAAACCTTTTTATTTACTTGGTAGAATCTTGCTAACATTTACACCAAACAAGAAACTCAACTGAAGAAGGTTGATGCTATGCATTTGTTACCTTCATGTTCACATTTACTGCTAATTTTCTGCATCAGTATTCTTTTTCTTATTATAAATTACCATTATAACACTTTTTTATACATTTCTACAGCTAACAACATAATGAAGAGAACTGAAATCATCACAGTAGTCAAAGTCAGTTCTGATAATGTTACCATCTTCTCAATTTTAGAAATCATTTCAGAATGTTTTTGTAATGTACAGTCATCAAGTTTATTATTTTGTTAACTATTCTAATCAATTTACTGATAAAATTCACACAATACAGTATCCTAATTGTAATGCATGCATATATATATATACTAAGCTACTTGATTTTTTTTTCATAAAAATTAAGAGGATGGAGTGTCGAAAAATATCCTCCGATGTCAACTTTATCTGTTTGAAATTAATTCACATCAAGGGCTTTGAAGATAAGAATTTAAAAAAAGGGTTAAAACAAAACAACAACAGGAAGTTTAGGAATTTATATTATTTTAACCTGGAATATGTTCACAAATTCTGTGATGAAAAGTTATAACAGTTTTAGATTTGCCAAACATTAATAGCTAAATCAAAAATTTCAATAACCCACAAAAACTATGACATTCTTTCACTAAGAGGGATGATTGGAGCATAATCTGCTTGAATAACAATACAACAGTGCTTCGATGAAATATATGCATATAGAAAGCTTTACAGTATACAATTGAAGCATTAAATAACGATTTTGGTCTTGAAGCTATAACAATCACACTAGATTTTACTTCAAGACCAAAATCTGTATTTTAGAGTTTAAAAAAAAGCCATATCTAACTCTTAAAACCTTATGTATGACTGGTGCTGAAAATAAACTATCAAATGTCTTAATTGCATAGTTAATAGTTTATTGAATATTACTCTGCGTTAATTACCTATTTATATCTGTTAGTCTTAATCAGAAATAACAGCTAATGCTATCACAAGTATTTAATTTGTGACTGGATTAAGCATTTGTTTTCGGTACAAGTAGTCTAACCTTAAACAGACTTTTATTAGGCAACATTTTGAGCAACTCCCCCTTTTAAAGTCATGTTTAAGCCTATCAGTACAAGGGGCTTTAAATAGAACAATTGCCCAAAAATTACTTTTGATGATAGTAATCTGCTTATTTTTCATGAATTTTCCATCATCTTTGCATTCATTTTTCAAAACTCATGATTAACAGTAACCAATGTCTTTCGAGACAGATTTAAAATCTTATATAATAATAAGAAAATCACACAAACATTTAACAAAAAATATATAACATAGGTAAATTAATATGTAGAATTATATATGGAATTTTACCTACGTTAAAATACTTTTCTTGTCTAGATTTTGGCCCTCTTACTGGAGCTTCCAGAAATTTCGCAAATAGAAGTATTTTAACGTAGTGAAAAATCCATGTATAATTTAAAAAAATAAATATATAGTTCTGACTAGCAAGATATATTATACTATCAAGAGATGAAGAGTGTTTGTATACTGCTACACCTAAATTCAGTCTTTTTTTTTAATCTCAACCTTGCTAGGGAAAAGGATTCTCCATTGAGAATTAGAAAGTTAAGATATCTTTCTGGCCAACGTGTACCATTATATTGCACTTATCCCCCTTTATTTTTGAGAAAATCATAATTGATTATGTACAGTGTTAAATATTCTATTTGTTCGTGTGAACTGAGTCTTAATTTATTCTATTTGTTCATGTGAACTGAGTCTTAATTTATTATTTTTTTGTGGTGAATCTTGCAAAACTGAATACAATTATAAATTAAACACAAAACTGCTCATAAATAAAAATAATATTTACAAACACTTTTTATAGATGAACTATCCAACCTATGAGGATTATGCACGATAAAGTAATAAATGAAATGAACCTGTTATTATTATATTAAATTTAATCTCATTACACGTTAAAATGCACTAAGGTTTTCTTTTCCTATGTATAAATAAAAATAATATTTACAAACACTTTTTATAGTTGAACTGTCCAACCTATGAGGATTATACACTATAAATAAATAAATGAGATGAACCTGTTATTATTATATTAAATTTAATCTCGTTACACGTTAAAATGCACTAAGATTTTGTTTTCTTATGTATTCGCTGTTTCAGGTGAAGGTTTTAGGTGTATTGCACAATGTTTGCTCAATTCTTCTGTTTTAGTAAAGCTTTTCTTACAGATGACACAACTAAGTAATATATTTTCAGAGTGACGGAAGCTATGCTTTCTCAGTGTTGAACTTTCTTTAAACCTCTTGCCACACATATCACAGCTGAAGGGTCTTTCTCCAGTATGGACTAACTGATGCCTTTTCAAATATCCACTTATCCTAAACCTTTCACCACAAATGTCACAACCGAATGGTTTCTGTCCAGTGTGGATCAATTGATGTTGTCTTAAGTTTGAATCTAGTGAAAATCTTTTCCCACATATATCACATTTGAATGGTCTCTCTCCAGTGTGAACAAATTGATGTCTTTTTAAGTGGTGACTACGTGTAAACCTTTTACCACAAGTGTCACAAACATATGGCTTATGTCCAGTATGAATAAGTTGATGTTGCTTTAAGCCTGCATTTAATGAAAACATTCTCCCACAGATATTACAACCAAGTTCTTTTTCTCCAGTATGGATTAATGAATGTCTTTTTAAACTCACTACATAAGTAAAGCTTTTCCCACATACATCACAACTAAATGGTTTTTCTCCAGCATGTGCCATCTGATGTTTTCTTAGGTAATCTTGTGTGAATTTTTTTCCACAAACATCACATCTAAATCGTCTTATATAATGTATGTCTCCAGTGTGGATCAGCTGATGCTTTTTTATGCTTCCTTTCTGCTTGAACTTTTTTCCACATATGTCACAGCTAAATGGTTT
Source organism: Limulus polyphemus (assembly GCF_000517525.1). Classification (NCBI taxonomy): domain Eukaryota; kingdom Metazoa; phylum Arthropoda; class Merostomata; order Xiphosura; family Limulidae; genus Limulus; species Limulus polyphemus. Next base: position 137,270 of record NW_013668555.1, read on the forward strand.
GTCTTTAGTGTGTGTTCGCTGATGTTGTCTTAAGCTTTCTTTCTGTGTGAATCTCTTCCCACAGGTGTCGCAACTGTATCTACGTTCTCCTGTGTGTATTACCATATGTCTGTTAACACTACTGGATCTGTCAGAAGAGTAACTACACAGTTGACATTTGTGCTTCTTTCCGATTACAGTATCTTCATGACTTTCTTTATGCTGCATAAGAAGTAGCCACCTTGAAAATGTTTTTCTACATTTGCTACAAGAGTATGTCTTCAAGTCTGAAAAAAAACAAATATGAACAAATAGTTATCTGTTTTTTTTCTTATTTCTTTAAAATTTTGCACATTAATCCTCTTCCAAAAAATGAAAGTTTAGTAAAATTGAAATCAACTCACAAATTTATAAGGCATTTTTATAATTTAAGTTTTCACTATGTATATATATATATATATATCATTTGTCAAAAAATCACAAACTTAAAAACTTTTTTGCCTCAAACATCTAAGATTACAAAACAGACTCAACTAACCCAACATAATGATTTTTTTTATCGTCCTTTAATGCTTTTCAAGTACACAATGAAATCAAATTCCAAAAAACTATGGCAATTAATCATAATTTCATCTTATGAATTATTATAGGATTCACAAGTTAGTCCTGACAATTCTTCTTAACTTCAAAAATACATTCTCACAAGAACTTTACTAAAGTTACATTTCTCAAAAAAAGTTTTACTGTAAATTATTTTAGTATATGGGGCAAAACCCTAATGACATTAAATGTGCTTATAAAATTACCTGTCTATTCAATTAATTCTTATTAGTTACCAACAAAAGGCTTGTTCAAAATCTCAAAGAATTTATATTTGTATATACATGTACACATGTAAATATTTTAACTAGATTTATAACTAATTCATTGTGTAAATTGTATACATTTAAATCTTAAGCCTAAACTAAACGATACCCTTAAAAACTTGAAAAACACACAAGACACAGCTATAAATAAGGACTGATAAACATCTGATGTAAATAATAATGTGAAGCTTTTCATTTAACTGGTTATAAATAGAACACTATTAAAATATTTACCACAGATAAGTTAATAACCTGGAAAATATAGACATAATTGTTATATACAACTACAACAATAAGTAGAGTTGTTAACAAACTATGGAATAAACATTTAAGCTTGGTTTGTTTGGAATTTCACGCAAAGCTACACAAGGGCTATTTGTCCCTAATTTAGCAATGATAGACTAGAGGGAAGGTAGATAGTCAACACCACCCACCGACAACTTTTGGGCCACTCTTTTTACCAACGAACAGTGGAATTGACCGTCACAATATGACACTCCCACAGCTAAGAGAGCGAGCACATTTGGTGACTGGGATTCAAGTACCCGCGACCCTCACATTGCGAGTCGAGCACCTTAATCACCAGGCCATGCCTTGACATATTAGTTTAGAATAGTTTTGACAATTCATCTCTACCTAGAACTACAACTGTGATGGTGTGAATGCCTTTTCCAAGTTGGTGAAGCATGACTATAATCAATTATACTTGTTATAAGACATTAGTCTCATGACAAGTATAATTAAGTTACCAAGAATTCATAATACTTCATCCCATTCCATTTAATTAATTCTGTTCAATATCAAGAAATGTGAAAATTTGTTTCAAAATCTAATCATAATGGATTAAAAATACTCGTCAAGATTAAGTCTTAGATCCCAAATATTCCTTTGAAACTGTTATTAAGGAAATTTTCCAACAGCATCAGACAAGTATTACTTTTAAGTAAATATGGTGCCTTACAAAAGAAGTAAAATTTTATTAGTCATACATTAGGTATTGAAATATACAAAGAAACAAAAAGTGCATCACCTTCAAATTTATCAACTTATAATTTCATCAATCAAATTTTTTTTTTTAAAAAAAGCTTCTGTTAGACTTTGTCAGTTTTAATATACAAATATTAAATTTTAAAGTTTGCTTTAAAAATGATAAAACTAATTTTCTCTTTGTAACTTTTTTTGCTTGCATTACTTCAAAAGTAATTACAAAGTTGGCCTCTTTTTTTCTTTTTATGGAGGGTGTTACGACTTGACTCAAAATACTTATAGTATTTTGGCACTTGTGTATAAAGTTAAA
>NW_013668555.1:139859-147877 GCF_000517525.1 Limulus polyphemus
AAAAAGTGTTTTTAATTGTGTACCAGTTTAACGTTGAATATTATTTATGATTTTGACTCAAAATGTCTAAAGCATTATCAAAACTAGAAGTAGATCAGAACTTAACATACAAAAAGATATCTTTGACAATAAGGCCCATTTATTGCATAATCAACATGGTGAATATTTATTATTGACAAGACTATATGTGCTACATGCACAATCGACACAGTAAATATTTATTATTGACAACACTATATGTAATACATGCACAATCGACACAGTGAATATTTATTATTGACAAGACTATATGTAATGCATGCACAATCGACACAGTGAATATTTATTATTGACAAGACTATATGTGTTACATGCACAATCAACACAGTGAATATTTATTATTGACAAGACTATATGTAATACATGCACAATCAACACAGTGAATATTTATTATTGACAAGACTATATGTAATGCATGCACAATCGACACAGTGAATATTTATTATTGACAAGACTATATGTAATACATGCACAATCAACACAGTGAATATTTATTATTGACAAGACTATATGTGCTACCTGCACAATCAACACAGTGAATATTTATTATTGACAAGACTGTGTGCTACCTGCACAATCAACACAGTGAATATTTATTATTGAAAAGACTATATGTAATACATGCACAATCGACACAGTGAATATTTATTATTGACAAGACTATATGTAATACATGCACAATCGACACAGTGATTATTTATTATTGACAAGACTATATGTGCTACATGCACAATCAACACAGTGAATATTTATTATTGACAAGACTATATGTAATACATGCACAATCGACACAGTGAATATTTATTATTGACAAGACTATATGTAATACATGCACAATCGACACAGTGAATATTTATTATTGACAAGACTATATGTGCTACCTGCACAATCAACACAGTGAATATTTATTATTGACAACACTATATGTGCTACCTGCACAATCGACACAGTGAATATTTATTATTGACAAGACTATACGTGCTACATGCACAATCAACACAGTGAATATTTATTATTGACAAGACTATATGTGCTACCTGCACAATCAACACAGTGAATATTTTTATTTCTTCTTTCAACTTCTCAATTATCAAAAGTTTTTTTATGTTGGTAGGTTGACAAAAGCTATTAAATCAACATTGTTGTTTTTTAATTGTGATAACTATACACATTTGATTATATGTTTTTTAAGTATCATCAATGATTAATAAAGATACAAACATATAATTTTATAAACCTGATTTTCTTTGTTCCCATGCTTTTGAAATTTCGTTATTTGAATTTTGGTCTTTTTCCAAGTTCTCACTAAGTTCGTAAATTTCTCTGTCACTTTCTAGAAGCTCACTATATAGATGGCTTTCTGACAGTGCACAAGAAGAATCCTCATCACTTCTGGAATCTTCTTCCTATACAGAATAGGAAATCTAACACATTTTAATAATTGGAATAGTTAAAAAGCTAATAAACCCTTAATTTTATACATTTATCTGTGAATTAAGATTTAAATAACACTACTAGATCAAAATACTTATATTAAATAATGCAAAAAGAAATACTGATCATTTTTTACAAGTTATTTTGCACAGAACAAGGTTGATTGTGTAGGGCAAGTTAAGTTTGAGATAAATAAAGAGAAATGTTAATTGTGATTAATGTATTTAAAAAATAGCTGTTGAATAAATGAACATATTTACGTGTATAATAGAATTGGGAAATTATTAGAATTCAACAGTCAATTACATCTTCCAGTATCACTGGTTGAGAGTGCACATGCCATTGGCTTTTATAGAGTTACAATCAAAATTTAATTAAATTACTTTACTATCAATATATGTCAATAAACATGGCATGAAAATGTAGCTAATAACTCAGATTTTTATATTATCTAGTTTTAACTTCTTAATTTGAAAAAAAAAGGAAAATTACAAAATCTCAAACTCCATTTTTCTACACAACGATGAGTTTGGGCTCCGAATTCTTCACTTCAGAATTCTCTAACTTCTAGGATAAGCTGCTGCAGGTTCCAACCAATTAGAAACACAAACTATACATAATTACAAAAACGTATCTAAAATTTTATTTTCCAACTTTCTTTATTTGTTAAGATATCAATAAATTTGTCAAACCCATCAGAAAGTTCTGTGTGCTATAATACAGTCAACTTTTTAATATTTAAGTTATTTTTTAAATAAATAAAAAATATACATAAAAAAAAGAAATGGACCATCCTTGCGCACATAGGGTTATGAATTTTAACTTAATAAAACCAAACAGGGCTGCATAGCACGTGGACAGAAGAGTTGTGGTTGGAAGGCACTAAAAATCTCATGCTCTCAGAAATTTATATTTATACTCTTATACTTTGATCATCCTTTAGAAATGTGGTTGTTTATACTTCATACAAAAGTTCTTTATGGCTTTGAATATGCCAGTTAGAATGCCTAAGTCACTGAGAGAAGAGAGGTATAAGAAAGATATCGTAGACCAGTCTTTCTAATCGCTATTCAATGACGGTTGATATAAACCATCATTTCTGGCCACTACACATGCAGTTATATCAACTAAAGTTAAAACAAAGGTGTTCAATTACAGGAGCTGGGTATACTGTTTTAGTCTTGTATATAGGACATACACAAATTTTTTATGCTTAGGTTTTAAATTTGAAACATACTATAAAACAATATGAGGCCCAATATTTAAAAATATAAAGCTACCTCTGCTGCTATCTTATTCTCTGTCACATTCTTAACAGACGTCAAATGAGTATAATTTCTGTTACTTTTTATCTCTTCATTGTCCAACTCCGGTTTAGAAGCTGTGGATTTTTTCACAATACCCTCATGTAAAGAAAGACATGCACTCTTCCACGAATCTGAAAAAACGAAAGGAAGAAATGATCAAACTGTTTAAGCAAACTTTGACAAGAAATACTTCTAAAATCAGATAGCATCCGTCTACGTATGCACATCAGATGTTCGCTCAAAGTCATCGCTAATTCTTGTAACTAATTCACCTGTCGGCTGTTCAGTTATAGTATTGATTTTGCTGGTGCATCATTGCTTTGACTGTCCTTGTTTTAAATTTTATAACAACTGTTGTCTGCAAGTCTCGTTTTAGTGATCGACCCTTGTGCAAGAATGAGTGACCACACTGAAAGATAGGGAACAAGAAAGCATCAAGTTAATAAAGGATTATGATGGAGTTATGATGCAAATCTTAAAAATACGGTGGTGCATGAGGCCAGAAAATGAACAGTTGTACCACTGCTAGAAAATTTGGTGTAACTGAAAATAATGCGAGGCATTGATGGAAACAAAAGACTGAGTTCCTTAATGCACATTCTAACAAAAAGCATTTCACAGACCTAAAAAAAAAGGACGTTATGACACTCAATTTTTTTTTCTTTCCCATGGTTTCTGAAAACGGGGGTAGCCTTATAATAGAGATTGCCCTGTAATTGGGCCAATATAGCATATTGCAGGATATTTAAAAATGACAAAACTTTGTGTGAAACATAAAATAATAGCAAAAACCTAGAAAGTGAAGATTTTAGAAAATACTCCACTGTTTTGAATAATATAAAATTGGTTCCTAAATACATTAACTTACTTATAAACTCAACTTGTTCTACCTCTTCTGTAGCATACTTCCTTAAATTATTTGCTCTTGAATGCTGGTCTTCTTCTCCATCAAAATCATCACAGTCTTCATCGCTTTCAATTAAACGGGAACTCGTGTTATCAATTGATATATCACCTACTGGCTCAACCTTTACCTCGACAGGTTCCTCCTAAAAAGTAACAAATTTATCTATATTGTGCAATTTCAGTAAAATCATAAGTGGACAATGTCTGTATGATTTGTTGAGGTCTTTGTTTCTGAGGCCTTCTTCAAAACACTGTCCTATTTAATTTTTTCAGGTGATGATGCATTACAATCATGTGGAGAAGCTCTCGTCACTAATGGCTTTTAATGTGCCAGTCAGAATGAGTCACTAAGGAAAGAGATATATAAGAAAGGCATTGTAGTCCAGTCTTTCTAACCACCATTTAATGATGGTTGATACACTTAGACTATTAAAAGTTCTACAAGATTTATTTGAAGTATCTGTTTTTTTATGATTTATTGTAAATGTTCTATGTTGAAGGACAAACAGAAGAGGCATTATTAGAAAGATCTTGAGATGTTCTCTTACAGGAGTCAATGACCTTTCTATAGGCAAGCTTCAAATGCTGGAATAAGTAGGAAATAAAATCTCCAATTCTTCAATAATTCTAATGGACTTGCAACTATGGCCTAAAGCTCCACACACACAACTTGGTGATGCCATAAATATTTTTTTTTCTTTGTTTTGTTTTTTAAGTGCTGAGCCAATACAGGTTATATAAAATAAAGTTTTTGTATGAACCAAGTATTTCTTTAGTCTCTGACCAAGAGCTCTTATTCCTCAAAAAAATTGTACCAAGAAACTATAACTTTATTTTTTTAAAACCACTTATTACTTCTCAGCCATATATATCTGCCCATATTTTGTTTAAAACTGAAAATCATATTACCCAGTAAGCTGTTTATTTTTCTATACAAATGAATAGACAAAAAATAAAAAGTCCAAATAAAATACTTGCTTTTTCTATCCATCAGAGCTGTCCAAATCAACCTCTACCCAGTGCAAGGTGTGCTTCACATAGAGCTGCTACACAATTGGTACTATAGGGTTAGTATTGTTGGTATTGTACAGTTGGTACTATACTATACGGTTACTATAGTTGGTATTAAATAAAGTATCATGAAACCGATTTAATTACTGTTTGTTTCAGAGTTATAACTACAAATTAAACTATGTTCTAAATAAAATAACTGTATAGTCATTTTTGCACCACCCTGTATATAAAAGTTAATGGAAGCCAATGTTTATCAATAGTTGAGTTTCTATTGTGATCTTAGGTAAATTGTGGAACTGTCAATTTTTCTAATGGATTTGATTTTTACAAGCTTTTTTCTATATAACATCAAAAGCTCAAGGAATAACCACTTTTACCATATACTCTCTTACTAAACATATTCTTTATAAGGTCTTGATTCACCTCTTATAGGTGGACACATTAAAAACTAAAATTGCATTAAATGGACATAAACCTAATAATTAAAACTACAATATATGTTTTAAAACCAATTTACCTCTGATAATTCATTCATTGTTTCTTTATCTTCACACAGCACAAACCAGAAGTTCCTTCCTTTCCCTTCTATCTTCCTTTTCTTACTTTTAGAACTCCACAAAACACAAGATTCTTTCTTCTAAAACAGCACCTAGTAATTGTAGTCGAGATGCAGAAATGTTTCTCTTATCATAAATGAATACTTAAAAATATCACTGATATTGTATACAAAACTATTTTGGCCACATTGTAAAGAACCATAAAAGCTTGTAGCAATCCTGATGTGTAATGCCACATTAGTTCTTCACATCGTCATTCTGTAAAATAGGTTGTGTCAAGGTTAGTGTAATATGTAGAAAAGAATTAATTGTAGTGTTTCATTTAGGTATGTAATTCAACTATTACATTTTGAAATTTTATGAAAAAAAGCTAATCTATGGAGTTGCTTGCAACATAACCAGAAAGAATTGTATAAAAATTGCTCATAGATTTTTTTTTTCAAGTTGATGAAAAGAAACATTTATTTCATCCCAATATTTTGGATTCAAAACCCTCTCTCAGAGGTTATAGGATCTCTTCAATAATTATTTTAGCAATCTAATATTTTCTAAAAGGCCTTTCACTCAACATTCAAGATGATTGAAACTGTAATTAATTTTTGTAATTTTCTATTAGATAATACTTATTGTGCTATTATTATGATTAACAGGATTAAGTTGAAAAGCTAGTAAACATCATATTTGACTTTCAATACATATATCAGGTACAAATCCCACTTGTCCTAGCTTCAATCAATTTTTACCAGAAAAAATAACCGTTTAGATGCATGATTAAAAACAAAGTGGATTTACAAAATTTAAATCAGTGTTACTTATATATATTTTTATAAAAATATATATACATAATACTACAGTAATCAGCACATAGTTAAACTCTAGTAATCTCCACGTTAACACATCTTAAATACATTGTAAGTATAATTTATACATAACTAAACAATCGCATTAAACTGAAATTATCTAACCAATATTTAACTGTAAAAGTGTAATAAATTTGATTTAGACAGACACTATGATCAATAAACTGAAGAGTCAGGCTGTAGTATAGATCTGCTTTTAACTAAGTATTATATATTTACCTAATTTGAAACGAATGATAACTTATTAACAGGTATTGAAGTTACGTTACGTCGTTAGAACTTATCTTTCACGAGTTTCAGTTTTACTTTTAAGTTTAAATAGCCTGAAATTTGGACTAACATTAGAAGCTAGAGCCATGTGGTACTATCTTAGTTAATACATTACTAATTCTTAAGTCAAATACTTACCACTTCACATCATTTGTTTTCATGTTTCATCAAGTGTAAGAGTCAATATATTTTACTGTTGTGTTATTACTCTGTTGGTGGTAGCCATCTTATTTTCTCCACTTCCACAATCTTAAAACTTACCACCGGGCACTAGCTTGCTGAAATAAGTAAAATTCTAAGCTAAAAAAAATCTAATATACAAAAGACATGAAAGTTCCTTGATAAAATTGTGCTTAATAAGTTATATCTGTTTTTGAAAAAAACATAAAGAAAGAAAAATAGTCTTAAACTTAAAGATTGTCATTAATGTTGTAAAAATGTAATGGAAATTAACTTAGATTGTAACACAAAAATAAAAGTCAGCACACGTCACTGGTTATTTTAATTTATATGAAAGCCCCAATTGATATTGTTACGCCTCTGTGTTCGTTTGTTAATTTTCCGTAAAAATTCTTTCTGAAGAAACTTTAGCGATACAAGTCCTTTCTTAAATAAAACTAGTTTATTCTTTCTCAATACAACTTTGCAATACACTTAATTTCCACAGCCACGCTATAACTTAAACAAACGCTATAATTCACAACGAACGATTCACGCGCTTGACTCAATCTCTGTCTGCAATTCAATTCCATTGTTGCCGTCACTTCTTGGCGGTCTTATATACAAGAATACCGCACATCTAGTAAACACTTTAGTGTCATTCTGTGTCTCGGAGTCGAATTAATAAATTTCCTGCAAACTACGTTATTTTCTTATGTTTTCTCAGCGTCATCATTCAAATTTCAATTATTTTTTAACATTTCGCCGAAATCTATAACTACGTGTAGAATTATTTTCAAACCAAGATTTTATGAAGCTTCGCGTTACCAATTATGTCCGCTCATATTCTGTTCAGGAACCAATTTAATGGTGCTAAAGGTCGCTTATTAAAATAAATATGAAATGTTAATTCATCCCACGTTACATAAACTGATTATTTTTTAAATTTAAATGTTTATCCTGATTGCACTAAGGCTATCGACATCTGAGAACTATAGACTATTTAGAGGTCAGTTGACAGCTATATTGCAGTGTCTAGATCGTGTATTGAACTCCAAATTCTGAGATTCAGCCGGCAAGGAACACTTGAAGCAGAAGACTGGAGAGGAGGCATGGCAACAGATAGTTGAGACTTTCTACTGGGAACCTCAGAAGAGGGTGATGTGTTGACAACATGGGATGAATTAGTTGAAGCAGAACAAACATGTGAATAGTCAGAAACACTGGGAAGATACTCCAATTGGACATGTTCCACTAGCACCTCACCATCCACAAGCAATTGGGGATTAACTGAAACAGGAGAGGGATCATAAAACGAGAGGAAAAGCATGACGAGCTAAGTAGAGTAGGAAGAGCTGATAATTGAAACAATTCCAGTTACTGCTCAATAGCATCCAATACTAGCTCCTCAGATGGGGAAAGCGGGGACACAATAGAAGGTGTAAGGACAGCTGCTTCATTTGAAACGGGTA
>NW_013668556.1:0-6373 GCF_000517525.1 Limulus polyphemus
GTGTAATTGTCTAACTTCTTCTACAGACTCAAAACTATTGTCAGCAGTATACTAGTTATTTTATGAACTACGGGAAAAAGTTACAAGGGAAGTCAGCTAAACGCTGATTTAATGTCTCAATACTAGAAATAACTGGTTTAACTAGGGATCCATCATTGTAAACCTTTATCAGTTTATTTTAAGTACAGGTAAAATTAGTTTAGATTTTTAAGTCAGGCCTTAGATTGAACTAGCTATCTTCCCTTTAATCTAACACTTCAAAATTAGAGACGACTAACGCAAATATCCCTCGAGTAGCTTTGCTCGAAATTTAACAAGCAAAAATAATAATAATAATTGTTGTACGATAACAGATTAAATCTTCATTTTTTCGTAATTAAATAATATTAACTATTCAATTCAATTTACGCTTGAAATAGAGACGAATGATTGTTTACTTTTTTTGGGGTGTGTGTTTTTGATTAAAGTTTGTTTGTTTGAATTTATGCACAAAGCTACACAATGGGCTACCTGTGCTCTGCCCACCACGGGTATCGAAACCCGGTTTCTAGCGTTGTAAGTCCGTAGACATACCGCTGTGCCACTGGGGAGCATTTGATTAAAGAATAATGGATATGACTATTTTCAACCATTTTGTTTCATAAACCGTTTTATATTTCCATATCGTCACACCCTCCTCGACCTCAAAAATATTTTGCTTTTTACACTTTTTTTAACGGGCTATAAATATATTTTCTAATCCTATACATTTACGTGTGGAAATTAAATTATCAGTGTTTGTTGATCGAAGATTTTCACTCAGTCTTGTTGATAAAGCGTTTTTAAAATTTGTAAACTGGTATGAAATTAATAGTCGCTTGTCAAACTAACGAAAATACTTCATATAAAACATTAGTCTATTGTTTATTCCGAGTATATCAATTACAATAGTAATATAATATTTCTTAGATTATCTAAATTATAGAACTGTATCTTCTCTGTAGCTAAACATTAGTTCTATTACGTTGCAATGACCATATCTTTAAGGTTCTTTAAATTTTGGATAAAAGTGGCATTGGCCAACTTATATTGGCCAAATTAATGTCGCTAGAAACCGGATTTCGATACTCGTGGTGGGCAGAGCACAGATAGACCTATTGTATAGCTTTGTGCTTAACTTCAAACAAACCAAACTAATGTAAATTATACAACAATTTGCTGCAAAGAAAACTAATTTCGTGGATTCATTCTTGGACAAACATTTAAAGCAGTACAGGTAGATGAAATAAAAAAAAAAGAATTTGTTTACATTCGTATTATGGAATCGTATTCCATTTATAAAATAATAATAATAACACGACGAACAGAGATTTGAGTCCTGGTGTGTGACTCTGCTTAATCGTTGGCGAACTTATGTGAGGTACCTTACTTGTTTTGAATGATTATAAGTTTGAAGAATGATTCTATTATTCCTGGGTATATTCATTCATGATGCTGGCTTAAATTTCGATAAGCCGAAACATGTGGAGGCAATTTTTATTCGTATTTATTTTTACCAAAAGTGAAAACGAATAGAATTTGTTTGAAGTTAAGCACAAAGTTACACAGTGGGCTATCTGTGCTCTGCCCACCACGAGTATCGAAACCCGCAGACATACCGCTGTGCCACTAGGGGGCTCGAATAGAGAGAGAGAAGTGAGCCAAACCAGCAAGGAAGAATTCAATCATTATCGACGGTAATTATTTCTACATTATAATAAAAATACATTTCATCTGGTTTTCTAATGTATCTAGGCCTGGCATGGCTTGGTGATTAAGGCGCTCGAATCGCAATCTGAGGGCTGCGGGTTCGAATCCCCGTCCCACAAACATGCTCGCCCCTTCAGCCGTGTGAGCGTTATAATGTGACGGCCAATCCCATTATTCGTTGGTAAAAGAGTAGCCCAAGAGTTGGCGGTGGGTGGTGTTGACTAGCTGCGTTCCCTCTAATCTATCACTGCTAACTTTGCGCGAATTTCAAACCAATGTAATGTAAATAGCATATGTATTTCAGAAATATCGGTGCCCCTTTGTTAACCTACCAATGTCTTACATTCTGAAACATGAACCCAAATATCTCTTATACGCACCAGATCTATCAGCATCAGACTGCGAAACGTAACTTGGAACCAAAGTTTTTAGCTTTCACGTCTTGAAGTTGCGATCAAGCTCTTAGATGTAAAACTACATTGTACAAACATAAACACTTCATGAACGGTGCGTAAACGAGGTGCTTTCTCATATTAAAAATACTACCTACACTCCAAAGTATATCAAAGCTCATGATCGCTTTTTAATTGGCATCTGTGTACCAAGAGGTTAGAGTTAAAAGGTTGATAGCATATAACACTTCACCCTGGTAATGCTTAAATTCCCTTTACATTTGAATCCAACTTAGAAAGATAATCCCATTATTCTGATGGATGGAGTTGGTGTCATCTTAGGTAAGATTATTGGATTGGATGTAATTTGAATGTGTTTATACCTTGAATAAATACATTCAAAGTATTTTGTGCATGAAATTGAATTGTGCATGGAGATGAAACCCATATAAATCTATTGTCACACCAACAGCTGACTTTACAAACTTTATATTTAAGTAATATAATTTGAACAATACTTGCAATTAGTTATGCTTGTTAGTAGGTAGATATTGTTAATTATGATTTATGATCAGAGGTCAGTATTAAATTCTTTCTAGCCCAGAAAAAAATGAGTCCAGAAATCTAGGCTTTTGTGGCTAGTCGTGGCCCATGGTCCGCCTATTGGGTAAAGGTTAACGGTTGACCATAGGTCTTTTGTCGCTTCCTCAATAAAGTTGCTAAGAAAACGTTAATCTACGTTTTGTATCAGAGCCTGAAGAATCGCACAAACAGCAACATCTATACGTTATGATGTAGATAGATTTTAAGATGGACCTTTATGGACTTTTAATGTTTGTGTTTAATTAATATTAAACTTTCTTTAAATGTCATCTGACTGGACATTATCTAGACTAAGATATATTTTTCACAAGCAACTCAGGGTGTATTTGTTTGTGTTAAACAGACCTTGGAAACATTTAAAAGTAGTGTGAAGACGTAGCGCTAAATCACTTCGGTTTCCAACTGCGTGCAAAATACGCTGAAAATAACATTAGGCGTTCTTTAATTTTGAGGATTTTCGACGAAAATTCGTTACGAATGCAGAGTCTCAAAAAATGTTAAAATGTATAATTTGATAATAATGAACTTTTATTACGTCAGATATTTATACATTATTCTATCACGTGACATTTCGTCTGCCGTAAGAACGTATACATTTCAAGTTTAGGAACGATGGATTAGTACATTTCTCTCACTATTTTTATTTCAGGTGGGACAAATAACAATCTACCATTGGCTGGTCATTCTCTTTCCTGGACGAATGAAAAACAATCGTCTCAGAATAGGCACACAATGGTTGCTAAAGTATGGACTCCTGAAGATCCCGAGAAGAACAAGAAGCACTTTGATGAATCGGTTCCACAATCGGAATGCTCACGCGCATCCTGAACATCCTGTTTTAGTATTTATTTGTATTTATTAATATTACGCGACTTAAATCTTGTATTAACGCTCGTGTATTACTTTCATTATTCACTGATAGAGACATGACTGATGGCTTTATGGCTAGAATGTTTTAAATTTTCAATGCGTATTAGGACTAAATAGAAGCCGCCTACAAAACTATCTTGCCCTTTTCTTGCAGGCAATCATTTCTCCGTATTATAACAATGTTACTATTAGTAGGTATAACACATCTTCTTTAAGGTAGGTTTGTACCACTGAGGGTTTTCGGCAACGTAAATGATTCGGTTTCGTGCATATAATGAGCTAACAATATGTAAAAAAACCAAAAAACAATTAGCTGAGTATCCGCACAACATTATAATAAAAGTTGCACACACACACACACATGGAAACAAACAAAGGTGGTAAAAACAACGTCTGAACTGTTGTATTTTATTTCAAACGACGTTTTCAGTAACAGTAACTTTGCCAAATTTTGCTTCAGAGTTACAGAGAACTCCGAAATGGGAATTAAACATGCTGGTAAAACGATGCAAGCACTTGCGTGGGCAAAAAATCTACAATATTCGTGAAGACGTTCATACGTTTTACGTATGATCAACGGCGTGAACAACGTGCGTGAGAACTGTTGGGACTGTTATGTACTAGGAAAACGAACAGTGTGAAACTAATATTTTTTTTCCTGTGCTGAACTTGGTAAATGAGAGCGAAAACATTTATTAAGTAGCAACTAAAAACAATTAAAAGGCACATGCATGCATCCGTAAACGTGTATCCTGTTTAAACAGACATAAAACAAGTCTAATAATATCAAATCGGGTGTATCGTAGTTAGCATGGCGCACTATAGTTTTAATGTTAACGTCTCGTTACCGTAAAAAATAAAAATAAAAAATCGCGCTTCGCACTTTGAGGCCGTGGGTGCGATATGAGGGTAATAGTCAACAGCGGTGAATGCTGTTGACTAGCTGCCTTCCCTTTAGTCTATCAATTCCAAATTAGGTATGTCTAGCGCAGACAGCAACCGAGTGTAGCTTTGTGTGTATATTCAAAAACGATAACAAATTCAATTTAAAGCTAATATTTCATTTAATTCCAGAGGATATGTATGGCTCCAAATGTCAGTAGTACCCTTTATTTGTTTTTTCTTTATCTGTGGGCATTGTATCTCCAAATGCATTTTTCAGAACGATAACATGTATGCCATGGACAGAATTGTTAGGATTAAAGTATGTGGATATTGAAAGGTAGTGTTTCCATTTTTTATTTGTTTGAAGGATTTCCGAAATCTGTCATGAAGACTGTGTGGTGTTTTACTTAACTAAGGAGCGTTAAATTTAGTGTACATGTTGAATATAATAAATAAAACGGTCAGATACACAGGCATCTTGTCCTTTAAAGAGAGTTTGGTTCACCCACAACTGTTCTTGGCTCCACTTAATGACATTTAAGGCAGATACGTCATTGGAAAAAACTGGCTCTGTTGATAATTTTTGTTTGTGTCAGTGTTGCAACGGCTTATATTTTGTTTCTATGTGTGACATGCAATCATTATATTTCGCTTGTAATAATTGCAAATTAAATTGAATTTTATATTTACTTCAGCAGATTTCCATCAATTTAAATTACGTCTTGTCTAAATATGAGAAGTAACAGATATATTAAAATATAAAATAAAAATGTGATCATTTTAGGGACACATATTCAATTTTAAATGTGACAGTTTCTAATTTTCACGAAAATTTATTTGGAATTTTTTTACGTACATCCATTAATTGTTTTGTATTATCAACATACGATGTAACAAAGTAGTTCAGTATTACAAAGGGTTAATTGCACTTTACTTCAAAGATGTGTATATGCTAATAAGGTGGCGTATCGCCACAGATGCGATCCTAGGTCTACGAGTGACGTGATTTTCACCTGAGTATTAGGCTTATCGGCGAAATATTGCCAATTCCACAGTTTAGTGCCATCACTTATAGACCTATGGTAAGAGCTGTGTTTATAACGAGGCTTTCTGAAGAGTGGTATTAATAAGGTAGATTGTTAAATGGTGTAAAACTAAAAACACGAGGTTTCGAAGAAGGGAGCCTTCAATATTTTTATGAAAGCAAAACAACCTGAACAACAGAACATTTGGGCCAGCAATAGGACACAAAATCACTCCGGAAACAATTTTTATCAATGTTTTAGCAACAAAATGAAAGTTGTGTCACTCAAGAGAGCCCACTGACTCAAAAAGTCGATCGCAGTGCAACTGAACATATCTCCTGGTACCGCTAACTATATAATAAAAAGGGATTTGAAGAAGATGAAGGCTGTCAAGCCAAAGTTCATGAGCTTACAACCAAACTTCGGAATAAGCAGGTGTTTTCATGAAAAAATGATCTCCGAAAAACTGTATTCACAGTAATCCCAATCGGCCACATATATCGTATATCGTGGTATATAAATCGATTGTTTTTATGACAGAATGTTATTCCAAGAAATGGGTCTCGACTTATACAACGGATACAAAAAATGTAGGGAAAATGGATTTCGTCTTATACAACGGATACAAAAAATGTAGGGAAAATGGGTCTCGACTTATACAACGGATACAAAAAATGTTGGGAAAATGGGTCTCGTCTTATACAACGGATACAAAAAATGTAGGGTAAATGGGTCTCGTCTTATAAAACGGATACAAAAATGTAGGGAAAATAAGGGTACTCGACTTATACAACGGATACAAAAAATGTAGGGAAAATGGGTCTCGACTTATACAACGGATACAAAAATAGTAGGGAAATGGGTCTCGAC
>NW_013668556.1:6394-13343 GCF_000517525.1 Limulus polyphemus
AATAGTTAGGGAAAATGGGTCTCGTCTTATACAACGGATAACAAAAATAGTAGGGTAAATGGGTCTACGTCTTATAAAACGGAATACAAAAATAGTAGGGAAAATGGGTCTCGACTTATACAACGGATACAAAAAATGTAGGGAAAATGGGTCTCGACTTATACAACGGATACAAAAAATGTAGGGAAAATGGGTCTCGACTTATACAACGGATATAAAAAAAATGTATGGAAATTCTCAATCGTCAGTGGAGCCTCGAGATCGAGTGAGTCGATCTATTTAGACACACCAAACAAATACCCTTCACGCAGAGCCTTTGTTTTGAAATTCTAGGAAATGACCTTATAAAGGTCGTAATGTGCATTCTAGTTGTTATGTCGGTGATATATTCAACAGCTGAACATCAAAATATGTGAAATATGAAACAAGATTCAAGTCGTGAAATTTGCCGAAAAATCAAACAACTGTGCTGCAAATAAGGAATTTGGCGCGCGTATCATTCGTCAGCAGACGCTTAACAGCATGTCCTGCTCGTAAGCCACCCGTTAACTATCCGACGCCGCCGGTAATTATCGGCGGATTACCCCGCGACTTTTCTACACGGGACACTGCCAATTTTATCCACAGATTTAAGCCTCAAGCCCAGGTAATACCCAAACGAATCCGTCGACTTCGCAAAGGAGGGATACTCCTCCATCCCAAGTCACCTGAAGACCTACGCTACTTTTGCCGATCGTGGTTGTCAAATCCACCCGTCACCTGCCAACCGCCAAAAAGTAGCGCCAACTCCACACTTGTTTTCTGAGAAACGTCCACTAATCTTTCACCACAGAAGAAATTCATCAAGCCCTCAACTTTTCCACTAACTCAACCATCAACGCAGTTCACCGTATCACGTCTAAGAAAACCGGACTACCCTCACAGTTTGTGAAAGTTGTCATGACTTCTGAACTGTTTGTTTCGAATTTCGCGCAAAGCTACACGAGGGCTATATGCGCTAGCCGTCCCTAATTTAGCAGTGTAAGACTAGAGGGAAGGCAACTAGTCATCACCACCCACCGCCAACTCTTGGGATACTCTTTTACCAACGATTAGTGGGATTGACCGTCACATTATAACGCCCCCACGGCTGAAAGGGCGAGCATGTTTGGTGAGACGGGGATTCGAACCTGCGACCCTCAGATTGCGAGTCGAATGCCTTATCCACCTGGCCATGCCGGGCCTCTTCTCAACTGACAGCAGACAGCTGCTCTCTTGATCTCCATCCTTTTTAAAAGCAGAAAAAACGGAAGTCTCGCCCTCCCCCTACCCTAACCAATATACCCCCAAGCCCATGCTTCGCAACCTCCGAACAACACCCGCCGCCTACCAGTAGTTCAGTACAATCCAACCAACTACAATAGACCAAGAAACTAAAACTACGCCCACATCGAAAACGGAACTACAAGACAAGACCACTCAAACAACTATGACAAGAAGGAAAAAAAGGTACTCAGACCCATCCGCCAGTTCAACCCGTAACAATCGAAGCATCACAACAAGCCAGCAACCTGTCTAAACTTATACCCTTCCCGCCCTTCAGCCCAGATCCACATTCCGCCCCCTCCTCGTCAAACTGAGCCAATGCTCTTGTTATCGACATCTCCGCCCACCTACCAGACTTCACCGTTAAAACTGTAACCTACCAACGACACTGAAGACTTCACACCGTCAAAAACCCTTTGCGAACTTGAACTGTAGTAATTTCCTGACTAACATCCGAATAATCAGAGACTCCACGAAGCACTAACTAACCCTCAGCACCAGCCTTCACTTTGCCCCTCCTAATTATTTATTCTCGCTAACAGGGCACTGGAAACGGATTGGTTCCTTACCAGTGAAAGTGCCCGTTTTCCCCCACATCAAATTCTTGGCATTGAATTTGTAGATCCCGTCGCCCTGAAGGACCACGTGTCCGAGATCGGCCGTTGATTAGTATTGATATTTTTATTGGTATTAGTAGTATTAGTCTTCTTAGTCTATCTGCTAATCCGTCTGGTAAACCTATCAAACTTTTCTTATTGAACTTATTCTTTAAATCAAGCCTAACACCTCTAATCCGCGAGCGGGGCGAAGGAGGATTGTTTAATCTTCGAGCGCCCCTGATGATTAATTATTTCTATTGAAATAATTAATTTCACATCAAAACAACTGCCAGTACACTCAGAGAGACACAATTCGGCGTAACTGAAAAACGTGTTCGCGATTAGCAAAAACAGACAGGAAAAGTTCAAAGTCTGTCAAGAAGGAAGTGTGCTGCTCGGGGACGAAAAAACTGGTTTTTGGCCCGAACTGGAAACAGACCTCGTGAAATGGGTTGACAAAAACCGTAAATCTGATCTGATTGTAACAAGAAATAACATTATACTGGAATCCAAGGCGTGGGCCAAGAAGATAAATATTTCTAACTTTACTGGTCATGGGAGTTGGTGTAGCCGTTTCATGAAGCGACATAACTTGATCCTATAACAGCGATGCCCGTCCAGGGATGTTCCCATGGAGGAATGGGATGTCTACGACGATCAGATACGTCAAAGTGAATACATTGAACATTTCGACAATTCAAATTCTGAAGAT
The DNA here is from genome assembly GCF_000517525.1 of Limulus polyphemus. NCBI lineage: Eukaryota > Metazoa > Arthropoda > Merostomata > Xiphosura > Limulidae > Limulus > Limulus polyphemus. The sequence goes on from NW_013668556.1 coordinate 9,011, forward strand.
GAAAACTTTGATGGATTGTAAATGTTATTGTAAATTTAAATATATTGTATATGAACCCTTCGTCTGTCCATAGAAATATGTGAATATTATATAAGCTTTCTATATAATTTTGGGAGGTAGACGTATATTACGGTGATCAGAAAATTACAGGATTTTTTGGCCTAGATTTAGGGGGTCGACTTATACGCCGAGTCGAATTATATGCCACGGTCAACTTTCAGTGCAGTGCCAAGGAACTTTTGTGCTTCTGGTGTAATCTTGTAAGCCGACGTCCACGTCCAGTACAAAGACTGTGGGAAGTTTGTCAAGTCTTGGTCTTGCCATCTTTTGCAGAACCTTGTCACTTTTGGAAGCTGTGGTATCAAGATTATTGTGCATGTAATTATTTAAGTCAGAACAATTCTTTTGTAAAGTTTCACAATTCAATAGATTCTTCTTCTTCTTCTTAGTTCCTGTCGTTCCTAGTGGAACATAGGGCTACAACAACACTTCACCGACGGAACTGTTGTTGCAGTTTTTTTAGTAGAGTGTTATCGGGGTAGAGTTGCTAGCCCCACGCCCAAGGACGCGAACCCGCGACCCTCGGATGGCGAGTCGAGTGACTTATCCACCGGGGCCATGCCGGGCCTTTCAGTAGATTAACTTAGTAAATGTAGTTCTTCTTACAATCATTACAAATAATTCACCTCAAAATAATTACGGTTCCAGTTCGGCTTACTTTTTAAGTAACTTGATTTTTACGCGATATTTTTACTAGTGTTATTTAAGTTACACTCAAACTTCAAATTAAAACCACAGGACCAAGCCCACCGAAGAGTTGAACAATATAATATACGCCCCCAGCAACTCCCATCACCAATAGCGATCCCCATTCATGGAGCTGCAAGGGAAGAGCCATTTCTCATAATGCCACAAATTAATTTTTTATCTATTCTTACAACTGTATTCTTTAAGTATATCTGAATGCTAAAACGGTAAGGTAATTATATATATTTTTTTTCCATTTTTACTGAGTCACTTTAATCACTAAGTTTTACATCATCATAATTACACTTTAAAATACAGATCAGGTTCCTCCAGCAAAATATGTGTGTGGGAGTAAGCCAGAGTTTATGATATATCATACTTGTCAAAATTGCGCTACGAAACTCAACCGGAAAATGTTCATAATTAGAGTCTTAGTTTGGTTCTATTTTCATGCAAAAGGATCAAGATATAAAAGAAATGAGGATTTTATAAAAAAACGCACACAAGTAAAGTGAAAACACATAGTTTAATGACGAACTGAAATTACCTACTGTGTTTACTTTAACCTTTCAATTCTTTTACCTTCGACTTCCAAATTCATTTTCGGATATTTATCTGTCTATAGTGAGTCACTAATAATCAGAGGGATGGTAGCTCGTGAGAGAAACAACCATCACAAAGGCTTTGTCTGACGTTTATGAACAGAATAACAGGACTGAATGCCACTTTTATAACGTGTCCACAGCGGCATCTCGTCTCGAGCCTTGGATCCTTCAAATAAAAGCCTTAGAATTTAAATACCAAGGTAAGAATAAAAATTCTACCACTACAATAGTATGTATACTTTTATATAAGGGGAAATACCCCCCTTCCCCGGTTAAAAACAACGTGCGTATATAACTTTACACAACTTTCTCTGTAAAAAAACAGTAACAGCAATATATTACTTTATACAGTGCGTGTTTCTATCAGTTATAAAAAGCGTCACTATATGATTATGCCAGCGCATTCAGGATATGAAAATCGAGTTCCATAATTACGCTTACACGTAAAATCCATCAAAGTTTGTCAGCAACGTGTATGACATTCCCAAATGTAAAATAAAACGTGTCTCCTGAACGGCTGTATGATAGTTTTACTGGCTAATTCTTGATTAATACACATGTTACGCTTAAATTCCAAATAGTCCGTAAAATTACAGTAAGTAAGCCAATTGTTAAAATCAACATCAGTGAATTTCATTTTTAAAGATTACGATAGAATTCAAACAAACAATTTAAACGTGTTCGTATTTATTTTAATTTTTGACATTCGTTGACATAAGTACCAGTTACTATTTAAAATTCAAAAACGGCTAAATTTGGATAGAAAAAAAACATATATAATTTAAAAACAACGTTAGCTGTTTTTGAATTATAATTTTTTGTAAAGTGTGGGATACCTCCAACATTTATACCAGTTATTACGCTTCCACCATAAAGCATTATTAAAATAAGTTGGGAAGTGTTAACATGATCCATTTATAATATTAGTAGTATTATCTGACAGTAGCTTTTTTCCAACCACATATAATAATTTTGAATTAAAAGGTAAAAATCTCTACCAGACTTAATCTGAATATACCTCTAGTTACAAAGCGTAAGAGAAACACTATCTAAACTATTGTAATGTATGACGAAGTGCTATTTTTGTATTTATTAAAATATTTTGCTGAAATATGGTATTTTCAATTACTTGCAAAGGGAAAAGGTGACATTAATATATAAATTTTCCCATGTTTGCTTGTAAAAAGAAATTAGTTTAGCACCAGAAAGTAAACAGCTGAAGAATCCAAAAATATTAAAGAGATATATACCGAGATTGTTTTGGAAGGGATTCAAAATTACGGAAAGATGTTATGAAATTCAATAGTTTGGTTTGAATTTCGCGCAAAGCTACACAAGGGTTATCTGCGCTAGCCGTCCCTAATTTAGCAGTGAAGGCAGCTAGTCATCACCACTCACCGCCAACTCTTGGGCTACTCTTTTACCACTCTTTCCAGTGGGATTGACCGTCACATTATAACGCCCCCACGAGCATTTTGGTGTGATGAGGATTCGAACTCGAGACCCCCAGATTGCGAGTCGAGCGCCCTAACCACCTGGCCATGCCGGGCTCATGAAATTCAATTAATCGGCGATATATTTTACGACTAGAGTACTTACTTTAATTAAATATTATACTAGTATCGTTATAAACCTATAGAAATATTTGACAATTAAATTGGAAGCACAATATTTATATGAGACTAGTGACTCTATTCACGTGAAGCACCACAGTCACTGACTAATCTCATGTGACTAGGTCTAAGAGGACCTATTAAGGATACAGTTCACATCGATTTGCATGCGTTTTTTTTTATTTAATTGTATGTATTTTGAAATAAACGGATAAATACGACTAGCTTTGATATAGAAAGATATATCACATAACAATTACATAGAGACACATTTATATATACGTAACAAACACATGGAAGCACAAACAAGATAACATTAATGATAATATATATCTGACGACAGCGTGTATAAAAATGTACTGATGATTCAGTCTTTCAGATATAACCTGATATCTGTTTCGATTCGAGTTAGTTACGTCTTCTAAATCTAAAACTTAAACAAAAACAACGTTGAACGTGATACTAGCAATACATGATAAAGTTGGTTTCATTTAGGAAAAGTTATCAACATAAAGTAGTAGCAGGAGGCAGAACACGTCACGAATTTAGTTAAAATAAGTAATGTACTTTTTTTTTAATATATATACATTCGAACAGAATATATTTTAAGGCAATTTACATTATGGATGTTGTAATTTTTAGAATTAGAAATCTTCAGGGTACAAGTAAATAATTTATTGAGTTCGGATGATCGCCATCATGTACTGCTGCAGGTACACCCAACCCTGGATTATCTCCCGACAGGCCTAAGTAGGACGGAGAGACTGTACTATCGACCAAAGTAGCGGCCTGTACATCTGTTGCTGAGTTGAAGATTCCCACGTCAGGGCGGCTCCAATCCAGGCTCGAATCGATCAACAGTGGGAAACAGAAAGAAGTAGAACAGATTTATGTTCACTACGTTTGTTGAAACAGAACACTGTACTAAATATAAACGTACACACTCACATTTTGTCCTCTTCAATTTTTACTGCTAGTTATTTCGACTAATACATTATTTAGTTACTGCGTCCACGTGAGAGATCAAAGGCAGCAAGCAATTTTTTTTTATTATCATTTCCAGAGAGAATTTAGTTACTGTTCTCAATTTGCAATTTTACTAAACCTAATAAAAGCTTTAAAAACACATAAAATAGAAACTTCTTATCTAAATAATGTGCTCATTGTTCAGGCGTAACTCTGAAATGAACTTAGTAGTTATTTTTATTTTTAATATTTCATGATACAGCCTGTAGTTTCGCTGGCTGTTCGCTTTTAATAAAGTACAACTCGGGCTATAGGGTTTTATCATTTTGTATTGTTACGTCTCTGGTACGTTTGTTAATTTCCCGTAAAAATTCTTTCCGAAGTAATTTCATCGATACAAGT
>NW_013668556.1:13364-14130 GCF_000517525.1 Limulus polyphemus
GAATTTCCACAGTCACTTTTACTTCAACACACGCTATAATTCACGCACTTTACTTGCGGTCACTACCGCTCGTTTGACTCAATTATCTGTCTATCTGCAATTCTATCTCCGCTTTATTTGCCGGGCTTATATACTAAAATAGAGGGCAACTGGCAAACACTAGAGTTGCTAGGAGCAGTCATGATCCTTCTAGAAACTCATGACGTATTACCAGCGTCATGTGACTTCCGCTGTCGTAATAGTATCAAGACTTATTAAACCTACATGTTTTTCTGACATCATGAATGTTCACTTTCACTGCACGTCATATTATATTTATTATTCAACACTTTCCTCCTCGTTTCATCTGGGAATTGAAAATTATGTATAATAATCACAATTTAAACAAATATATCTTTCAATTTTCACTGATTAATAATCGAAGTTTTGGTAAATTAAAATTTAAATAAATTCTCAATTGGTTACTGCAAGTCAATCATATATTACGTGATTTTTAAAACTATTATCACTTTCAGAATTAATAAACTATCTCAGAATTCAAACCAGTTGGTCAATAGTAAAAGTAACAACTAAGCTCATAATATGTCTGCTTTTGTCCACAATTAGACAGATTGAAATTGTTATTTTGTAACTTTAACGACACCTTGTGCACATGTGGACAAAACGGTCAGCTTAAGAAGCCCTAAGATTTTAATATAGCTATCCTTCACCCCTCATTTTGAATTACTGACCAAACATGGCCAGGTGGATAAAGCGCTCGACTCGC
>NW_013668556.1:14232-20848 GCF_000517525.1 Limulus polyphemus
AAAAAAAAAAAAAAATACTGACCGAAAGGAAAGCAACCAGTCAGTGGTATCTGCCGCCGCAAGGGCTTTGTGTGGTTCTGTGAACCGAATAACAGGATTGGCTGACATTTTAATGACGCACCCAATATATCGCGTATGGAGTCCAGACTCTTCGATCCGCAGCCTAACACATTAACAGCTATGCTGCGCTACACCCTAGACAGATTAAAAGCAAATGGATAAGAGATGATAAGCATAACTAAAAATGACTTTTCATTATAATTTACTCTAATAACAAAAATATTAGTTTTATGCTTTTTTTATGCTAAATGCGTTAGCCGCCCTTAATTCTGAACGGATAGACTAGAAGAAAAGTAGTTAATCAAAATCACCCACCGCCAACAGTTGGGCTATTATTTACCAAGGAACAGTAGAATTGACCATTACATGATAATGCCACCACGGCTGAAAGACTGAGCATGTTCATAAGGGAATTCGAACCCGCATATTGGGAGTCGATCAGCTTAACCATGAACAGGCGAGAAAACGCATGACTAAAATAGATTTCAGTACCGATATTGATATGTTCATGTTCTTTTTTAGTTCTATCCTCAATTTGCATTAAAGAACATCTAAATATTCATGGACCGTCGTGTTTATTTAGTCATATGAATATAGTCATAATTCCGAAAATTTCCTAAATAATTATAGCAACACAGCACAGATATTTTATTGTGTAGTTTTGTTGTCTTTACGAACTTGCAATGCTAAAATTCGGAGAATCATTCCCTGCGGTGGCCAAAGTGCGGATAGCCCATTGTGTAGCTTTGCACTATGAAAACAACTAAAAATCTTCTCATATGGTGCTGTCATCTAGTGTGATAAAGGTAAAGTAATTTGAAAGATACGATAATTTAATGTTACACAATTGAAAATGATAGTACCTTTAATCATTAAGCAATATTATAAAAAGTAAAGCAGAAAAAGGACAGGCGATCGAAAAATATATAATTATACATGGAATATAGTATATTTTATTTTCAAATTTAGCAGCAGGTGAATTATTTTTGTTTTGGAAAAATAAAAGTAATAGATGGAAAAGATGTCACCAAAAAGAGCCTGACACGGTGGTTAGAACACTGGACTCGCAACCTACAGGTCGTGGTTTCGAATTCCATCACCGAACATGTTTGCTCTTTTAGCTGAGGGAACGTTATAATGTGATGATCAATTCCACTATTTGGCTAGAGTATCCTTGTGTTTGGGTGTTGTTAACTAGCTGCCTTCCCTCTAGTTTAGCACTTCTAACTTAGAGACGGCTAGCGCAGATAGCCCTCGAGCAGCTTTGCACAAAATTCAACAAACAAGACACTAAAAAGGTCCGCTGGTGGTTGAGCAGTAAGTTTACGGACCTACGACGCTAAAATCCGGGGTTCGATTCCCCACAATGAACAGGTAGCAAAAAGCCCATTGTATAGTCTTGCGCTAAAAAGAAACAAAACAAAGACAGAAGAAATATTACAATAGTTTAAATGAATATAATATAAACTTTAGTGAAATAGACAAGAATTTTAACAGTTGAATTACACTTCCAAACAGAGAGAAAAACAAATCAAAATGCTTACTCACCGTTATGCGAAGAATCTAAACATTTTTTGGAACTTCCAACATTCAGGAAAACTAGTTTCCCCCAGTGGCTCATTGGTATGTCTAAAAGCTTATAACGATAAAAACCAGGTTTCGATACTCCTGGTGGGCACAACTCCGATAACAAATTGTGTAGTTTTGCGCTAAACTACAAACAGTAAGTTTTATTAAGCGAAAAACATTGTCAATACAGATTGCTCTAAAATGGTTGATAAGTTTCAAGAATTCATTTAGATATCCGGTCAATACGGGTTTTGTTTGTAATTAAGTAAAACGCTACATAATGGGCTATCTGTGCTCTAGCCGCCACGGGTATTGAAACCCGGTTTCTAGCGTTATAAGTCCCCACACGAACCGCCACTGGGGAGCTGGTCGATACGGAAAGACACAATTTAAAGTAAGAAGCCAAATTTTATTTAAATAATATTTTATACATTTACGAAGTAACTGCAGATGTAATATGGCGTGGCAAAATAATGGTTATAGTTTTTCTTACAACAAGTAATTAACATGTTATTTATGTGCTTGTAAACTCCCAAATGTCGAAGTGTCAGCTGTCTGGCAGTCATAGCTAGTAACTCTTGAAAAAACATTACTGAGTACAGGCTAAAAATAATAATAATTCTAAAAATGCTGTATATATAAATATTGATTCTAAATGTTGTTGTAAGCTATATTCTTTCTATTTTTTTTAAGTTTGGATATTTGGATTATTGATTATCAAGAAAGACTATATTGCGTGATGAACGTAGTTTAATATTGAGCACCTTCTTGAAAGTTTAATAAACAATTTGAGTACTAAAAAAACGCGAATTTCGCTAAAGTAGATTGTTTCAACGGAGTGATTGATGACAGAGTTAGCAAAGTTCATATGTTTGTCCGTAAGTTCATTTTTGTGAATATTCATTTTGTTTCTCGGCGAATAAAGAGATAAAATAAAGTGTCATATGCTGAAAAGAAGTTAGGAAGTAAGTGAAATTGGTGTATTAGACTTTACTTAGGTCTCTCAGCGAATATTTATTAAGCAAACTTGTACAGAGGTTGAATATGTTATATTAAAATGATACTGGAGCCTCAACACATCGGTTACGTCTATATCGCTAGATCCAGCCATGCTCCTTCTGTCGACCGTGCATCTTAACAATAGCCCTCACAGCTCCATTGTAAGGCTGTCATGTCCAAAGCACGCCACTCCTCCATGCGCGCATTTCCATAAACCATCAGTATACAAGGAGGACGATAGTTTCACAGTGCCCGTTTCAATAGTCTGAATGCACAGGAATTCATAGACACTGTGTCCAGTGACTTGACTGATATGTCTTTGTATAGAATAGCATTAATAACTGTTGCAATCCCCAGCTACTTGAGGTATGCAACAGTTAAAAGAATATGTTGTGGAAATAATTTCTGCCCTTTTTGCAGCAGAGAGTTTTAATTTTTATGAGTACTATGCAGACATGTGGACTTTTATATATGAGGATTATCACCTATTAGAAAACGCCAGATTTTGTTTACTATGGTTGTGCTACATCTTGTCACAAGAATCTTTCTGTTTGGTCTTGGTACATCAAACTGATCTATATTCATTTTATTTGTAAAGCCATTAAGTACAAAGTATTTCCTCTTTATGTAAATTCTAAATCTCCGATCTTAACACATATCTATAATCTGAGTACATGAATATTTGACGTCAAACAGAGCTGTTATATACCCTTTCCAAAAGCAGTCAATATTTGGTGTAATTACACTACCTACAGAACATCGAATGATGAATATACAAGACTGTTTAGTGTAAGTGTTATTATTTAGTTTATTTTGTGACTTAACATTTAATAATTGTTTAATTTTTAAGACAGGAGTGTTGAAGATGGATTGTTTTAAAAGTGTTAGTTTGACAAATTTCATTACGTAACTCTATACGAATCGTACATTGTGTTTGTAATTACACTGTTGTCTAGGCTTTACTAATATTGTTGACGTCACCTAACTCGAATCTTCGGTGTTTTTCTCGTTAACATAACTGAGTATTGTTTCATTATAGCGTCGCGAAGTTTGTAGAAAATTCGAGGCCTCAGTGAACAATGTATAAATATAGGCGACCAAGCAAACGCGAGTCAAGTAGAGAAAAAGTGAAGTGAAAATAAAGTTCAGTCAGAAAAAAAGTTAGAAAACGTGAAGTTAGCCAGCGTGTGAGTGATTAGTCATAACGGGCGGTATTCTAAAGTAAGTTTCACAGTTTAATAGAGATATGGAGAATAACTTGTATTGTCAAAGGATATTCTGAAATAATTGAACCTGTCTGTGTGGAGTTTCACGAAAAGTAACATAATTGAATATATCACAGATCGTAAAGTAAGAAATAAAGTAGAGAAAAATAGTCCATCTTGTCTATTGGGTTATAAAGTAATTGAATCAGCCTGAGTGGACTTTTGACAAGAAAAGCGAATTATTTAGAGTTTTAGACAAAATTGTGATTTGCTATAGGGTAAACAATTTTTGTACATACGTTCGACTTGTTTTGAATAAATTATTTTAAAACAAGTGGATTGTGTGCTGTCCGTTTATTCTTCGAATTTATCGCTAACAAGTCACAGACACACAGTGTATAAGAATCCCAGCCCCACTCATACATAAAAATCTGACATAGAACAATGTCAAAATGTAGTTCTGATATATGGTGTTCCATTGCAATTTTATATTGTCCATGACTGTCATATGATGTGTTGATTTGCATATTCAAAACAGTTTTAATATAATGTACTCAACCTTTTGAGAAATATTTATCGAATAATTAAATGCTTTTGTTATCGCTAGATGGACTGGACTTTGCATTTTTCTTTTTATCGAACAATCCTAAAGAACCCACCCAACAACAGAAACGTAACAAAAGCATATTTAAATTTCATTGTAATAACAATGTTAGTGAAAACAACAACAACTGAGGTTTAAACTACAAGTTAATCTTATCACTACTGTTTTCCATTTTTATAATTATTTTACACATTTAATTATTGGGCAACCACTTAACCACAAATAACGTCTGTTCTTAACTGTTGTCATTTTGTATTATATAAGACTTGTGAATGAGAATGAAGTCTAATAAACAGTGTAACTTTACCTTTCCCTTGTCATTAGTGTTATTGTGGTATGCAGACTTACCATCGTTTTTTTTTTTTACCTTCTTATTTTAATTTAGAATTTCTCGTTTAATCTGAGTCTAAGTAGTTTTCGCATAGTGATCTAGAAAACCATTAAATTGACTTTGTAGCTGTAGATAAACATGTGCTGATGGTGGTTTTGTCTTTTTAACATTTTTAACATAACAGCATGATTTAGATTATAAGTAGGGTTACAGTTTTGCTCAATAGTTTTCAGCAACCCCGCAACCTAAGTGTCACAGCATCAGTATTTGTTAGAGTGATTGATTGATTATTGAATTTGTCAGTCAGGGTGTCTGTTACTTCCAGCCAATTCAGCTCTGTGAATGTTGAGTTTGTGTTTTTAAAGTACGAAATGCTTGAGAATTACCATACGTATAAGAGAAAATTACAAAAAAAAACTGAAATTTTTGTGAAATTAGGCCTATCGCTGAATTAAATTTAACTTCTAAACCTGGAGTTTAAGAAATAAGACGTTTTCGTTATCACTAAGTGGACTGCACTTTGCATTCTTCTTCTTCTTTCCTACCGAATCATTTAAAAGAACCCATCCGACAATATAAGTCGTTACAACAATATGAACGTGGCATTCTGATACTCAAACCTTAGCCGTCGAAAGATTTAAAGTGTGATGTAACATGACTGGTAATACAAGAGACACCACTTGTGAGTAACGCAAAAAATGAAAACACACTTTACTGATTAAGACCAGAGTACAAATAAGACAAACGAAGTAATAGATAAAATTACATAGTAACTTAATCCCTGTAAACTGAACTTCGGTAAGGAAAATGAAATTGGACTAAACCCTAGATTTGGTAAAGTGAAGCGGGAACTGATAATGGGGTAAAAACCTTTACTGGCTTAACTGTGTATTAAAAATAAAACGAACCTAAAACAAACTAGATATTGGTTATGGTCAAACTGGAAAACAGAACTCAGAAAAGACATGTAGATATTTTAATTGAAATTATAATGTATGTACATGCATAGTTTATTTGAATTATGTCTGGTTTTGTTTCGAATGGTTTGCTGTGTATTGTAAGTTGAACATATTGATGTTGATCAGTGTAAAAAAGGTTTAACTTTGCCTTGCTTTTTACTTCTGTAAAGTATTTTATTTTAAAATGAATTGATTCTGTCATTATTGTAAAGGGTTTAATTTTACGTATGTATGTTAGTTGTAAAGAAATTTATATTCATTGCAAGTAATGTATCATTGTTAAAGAGTTTCATTTTGTATTGTTTCATTGTCTGTTATGGTTTCATGCATGAATGTTTATCCTTTTTTTAAAGGATTTATATTGTCATGTTGTGTTATGTATTGAAATTTGATTTTATATATTCTGTGTTATGTTAAATTCTTGTTATGATTTTGGTACTTACTGTTTAATTAATTTAAATGCGAGTTCTTTGCTTAAAAGGTGTTTTTAATATATCCAATGAACTGTATTTCATTGTTAAACGGCGTATTGTGATTTTATTTTATCAATGTTTAAGGATTTGCATTGTGATATTGTGTTGTACGTTGAAATATAACTTTTGTATTCTCTATTGTGTTATTTCTTAATCTGATTGTACATTATTGTTAAAGGGTTTGTGATTATGTGTTAATTTTCACTGTTTAATGGTTTCTCAATGAGTGTTGAATCATTATTAACGGGCATTCTTATCATGTGAACGTATGGTAGATAATGTGGGACAAGTCAGTTCGAAGGACGATACACAACTTATGATCCATTTGAAACGACAGTCCATATCGTACACACTGTGTTTTGTGCCTTTGATTTAATAAAAATTGTTCTCTGTGTTTACATTGTGTCCACGTTCTT
>NW_013668556.1:21873-49274 GCF_000517525.1 Limulus polyphemus
GTAACCTATTTCTAGCAAGAAGTAGAACATTCGCCAAAGTACATGATAGTTCTAGAAACAAGATAGCGCGAGAATTGTCACGTGATCTCGATGACGCAACAATATCTTGTCAAATCTTCTGTTATTCAACAGATATATCTCATCACTTTCAGGATAATCAGATTATGCCACAATCCCAGCAATACGATAACTTGTAAGAAACAACACGAGTTGAGACTTTACGATATCCGGAAAGGCAATTAACTTTATAAAAAATGTAGACAGGGGCTACTTATACTGCACTTAAAGTATAAACAACAATTAATTTTTGTTGACTCTCAGATTCATAATATGTTTTGGATATTTTCAAAATCTAAAGGCGGAAACACTAAGTTTAATTTTAAGACTGTTTTGTCTACACTCAGAAGTGATATTTGACTCAAGTAGTCAGTTACAATACCCCCCAGCCCTGCCACATTAGCTGCCGTTTAAATTCTTATCTTCTTAAACTCCAAAATTCCCCATTTTTAGACAGAAGTCTTTTATCTTTTATTTTCTAGAAATTAAGCACTGGGTATAAATTTATCTTCAGATATATGCTATTTTAAAAACAGTCATATTCGTGTGTATATATAGTTTGTTTTACTATCTTCTCGCAAAGTTACACTAAAGGCTATCTGCACATAGTCATCTAATATTCAACTAATACATTAGAGGTAAAGCATCTAATGTACTACACCCACTGCCAACTGATAATGGACTTTATCAATTTAAAGCGATGCCTTTTGCTCTGAAAAATGCATCTGAAATATTCCAAAGACTTATGTATAAAGCTTTAGCAGGTGCAACTGAATTTTCCAAGGCTGATATTGATGATATTATGGAGTTCTCACCTACATTTGAACAACACCTGAGAGACCTTGAGTTGACTTTCTACAAGCTTTGTACTGCTAATCTTAATTTAAACATTTCTAAAAGCAAATTTTGCCAACCATAAAGTAATAAAAAACTCGAATTTCAATTGTTTAACAGTTTTATTTTGGATTTCTATTATTATTACAGTTTGATAAATTGTTTTTGTTTGTTTGTTTGTTCGGTCTTGGTTGTAGCGACGTTTTATTTTAGTCCATTGCATATTTACACTTGCTACGTTTATTACATCCGAATAAACTTTACTCACACTTAATTCTTTCAGCATTTCTTAATCTTACTGTTATCTTCATGGTATCGCGGGTGATCTTTTTTAAGTACAGAAAAACATAGAAATTGAATGAAGATGTATTGATTTAGTATCTAAAAAGCTAGAAATCGGGTTTCGATACCCATGATGGGCAGAGCACAGATAGCCCATTGTGTAGCTTTGTGCTTAATTTCAAACAAACAAACAAGTATCTAAAAATATATTTACACGTTTACTGTTTTGGAAATAAGTAGGAATATTTATTCAGTATTAGGTTAGCTTTATTTATTTATTTGTGTGTGTATTTAAGAAATGGTATGTAACACTTTAAGAAAAACTCTAGTCACATTGCCACAAAAATGATTCTCCTTGTTTTAAAATTGTTTCGCTTATTTGCAGCTTTTCTCATTTCGTGAATACACTGTACACAGTTCGTGTCAATAGTCTTTTTGTTATGCGTTGCAGACAGGATTCTGTCAATAGTTAACCCCATATTAACACACTACTAGGGCCTCGTGGTGCTAAGAGAGTAATGGTAAATAAAAGGTAGTGCTACCTGTATGTACGAAGTACGAATGTCGTGATAGTTCAAAATCTTCTATTTTTACTATAAAATATTAGAATTATCTTTGGTCTTAGTATTTTGTTTATTCAATTAAAAGGAACAGTTATGTTCTAGTATAATTTTAAGTACATATAAAAATCAAAATATGATGTGACGAAACTTCAATAATATAGTTTGACGTTGAATGTTTGAGAGACGCTCCGTTTTTTTTTGTTTTTTTTTGTTGTTGTTGATAATGTGAAATGAAATTGTTCGTGATATGGTATGGATAGTTACTTGCGTTTCATTCACAAAGCAATGACATAGTTTGAGGTAGACGTATAACGTCGATGTTGATCATTTATCACTTTTAGTGTACCTGTGCAGGGTCACTATATTTAAAAACAAAAACAACCAACGTCAACTGAAATTGAATCCAAGTTTGAAGTTGTGCTTTAGTTAAGAAGCCATACGGTAATAGTCACTAATACACAGGATTAGAAGACAAGTTCTTTGAAGTAGTTCTAGTACAGAAATGATATTGTGATAATAAATACGATGTATAAATTGGTGAAAGTGCTAGAACTTTGATATATATTATCAATAGAGTAGAAAGTCACAAGTGCCTTGATTGTAAATTGTATAACTACAAGTCAACATTAACTGGAATCATCAAGTTCTCTCGTATAAACAATATATAGTGTATAAAATTGAAGCACTATTCAGATTAATATGTTTGGGAATCTGTTTGAAGAGGAAAACAGACACTTTACAAAGGGAGACTCAAAAGTAGCCTGCTTGGGTATATTAAAACCAGTGCCACCTCGTCCTCCTTGTGGATTGTGTGGAATTGAAAACCAAGGAGCTACTTGTTATTTGAATTCTTTACTTCAGACTCTCTTATTTACACCAGAGTTTCGAGGTATATATTTGTGTGAATTTTGTTGATTTATTTTTAAGTATGGAATATAAGGGTTCATTTATTTATATCAATCAAGTTATTGCTAATTAATGTTAAAACAATATTGAACCATATTATTGGAGTATGTAGAAGGGTCACCAGAAATGTAGAAGCATTCCTGGTTTTAATAACTGGCTATGAAGTTAAAAGTGAACTCTTAATGTAAGTACTAGAGGTATCCCATATACTTTAAAAAAACTGTGAACTTATTTTCACTGAAAGAGAAGAGTACTAGAATTAGGAGTTGCAAATGAAAATTTTAAAGAAGAGTATCAATTATGAATTTTTTGAATGATTTGCCTTATGATGGTTTTAGTTTGAAGTCATTGAAATATGTACTATCCAACATACCCATTCAACACAAGGGGAAGACACAGGGTCCCAAGAGATTACATAGGGAGGGTCAGACCTGAAAACTGACTCCTCATTCCCTGGGAGGCCATAAGGGTACACATCAGGTTTGGAAACAGTTGGTCTATTGGTTGGCCAGTTTTAAGTGGACACAAACACATATATGCACAGACTTTTGTCAAGTAATTGGTCAGATTAAAGGTTTTTTTTCCAGTTGAACTTTGGATACTCAGTTGCTAAAACATAAACTTAAAACTACTAGTGTGTGTTGAATGTCTCTTGTTGAAATCCTGGCCAAAATAGATTTCTTGGCATCCCGAGCAATTCTTGGAACTGAGAGAAGCTAAGACTTTTAGAAAGTCTGTTATTCAAACCAAAAAAGTACATAGATGGAGATGTCATATGGAATTTTAAGTGGATAGTTAAATACACAACTAGGGCAGGAATATTTCCCAGTTTGCTAGTTGAACTAAAAACATGGGAAAGTCTGATTCTGTAGGTTTTTTTTTTATTCAAAAGGAACTGCTTAATTTTTGATAGTGAATAGACAAGAACATGAAATATAATATATTGAGAAGTGTATAGCATAGGAGTTGGGTTCTTAAAGGATGCTGATTTAAGGGTTATTGTGGAAGATTATGAGATAGCTAAGATTTTTAATGGATTCCTTCTGTATTTATCAGAGAAGATATTAGGAGTATTCTTCCTAATACTGAACATTTTGTGAGAAGTATTGGAATAGGCCTAAACATGTAGACATTAATCCCTTAATGGTAAGTAGAAATATTGAGATGTTAAAGGTAGATAAAGCATTAGGGCCAGAAAAAGCTTTCCACAGGATTATGAAGATCAAAAATCAGATACACAAATCTTACTCTCATTTTCAGTAGGTCAGTATAGAGTGGGCAGGAACTTGAGGATTGAAGAAGTGCTAACTATTTCTATTTCCTAAAGGGTACAATAATAGTTACTCTGGAAATTATAGACCAGTTAGTCCTACTACTGTATAAGAAAATTCTAGAAAGGTTTACAAGATCATTTATTGAAATATGACACCATGAATTTACCACAGGAAAATCTCTTCTTACTAATCTGTTTTTTGTTTTGTTTTTTGAGGATGTTATTTGTTACCTGTACAAAGGAAAGGGTGTGTATAGACTTACTATACATAGGTTTTCAAAAAGCTTTTGATAAGATGTCACAAAAGAATAGCTAAGAAAAATTGAACCAGTAGGGGTTAAGGAAAGACTAGTGGATTAAACTATAGGATGGATGAATAAAGAAGGCAAAGGTTATTTATTTATTATTAATGGAGTAAGTTAAACTTGACCCTTGTTAATTGTGGAGTATCTGAAGGGTCAGTGCTTGGGATTTTGCTCTTATTTAACTTAATGATATTGATAGGAGCATAATTAATAAATTATTATAGTTTGCTGATGGCATTAAATACGTGAGTATTTATAGCTGTATTAAGGATGTTGAGGTACTACAAAATGACTGACAAATTGGAAATAACCTTTTAACTATAGTAAATGCAAGGTAATACATTTGTGTTACCATAATTTCAATGAAACATTTAGTATAGATGAAAACTAACTCAAAATAACCTTTTAACTATAGTAACTGGAAGGTAATACATTTGTGTTACCATAATTTCAATAAAACGTTTAATATAGATGAAAACTAACTCAAAAGTGTTACTAAAAGAAAAGGATCTTGCCATGACTGCTGTAGTGGTAGATAAGTCCTTGAAGCCGCCGAAGCAATGCTTTATTGCTTGTAGTAAAGTTTATAGAATTTAAGGGTGTATTTATAGATATATTGATTATAAATCAAAAGAGAGAAATTTCTCTATACAAATCTCTGCTTAGGTCTCACTTGGAATGCTGTGTATACTGTATGTCTCTTTATCTAAGGATATTGACATTGAAAAGGGTCCAGAAAGGGCTACTAGGATGATTCTAGCAATATAAAGTTTATCTTACAGGGATAGGATAAGGTCTTTTATTTTCTCCTAAGCAAAGATGGGTAAAAGGTGATCTTATTTAAGTTTACAATATTATCCAGTGGGATTGATAGGATAAAGGCCTGTGATTTGTTTTGTTTTATCTGGAAGATAGTGGGACAAGAGGAAACAATTTGTAAACAACATGCTAGGCTCCAGTTAAGAAAATTTTATTTTTCTAATAGGTTGATTCACTTCTAGAATGAGTTGCCATTAGCATTAGTGGAAGCCAGCACTTTACAGGAGTTTAAAGATGGGAATCAATGGTTTCAAAAAACGTAATGGGTGGGTTTAAATTTTTAATTTTACAAAGAGTGAGTACTGAGTATGCAAGGACACCCTTGAGGGACAAATTGTCCTTTATTGTCTGCATGTTATGTTGTTACTAAAAACTTTGATATGGCCTTATTTATGTTGTCTTTATGTTGATATTATTAATGGAATGTTTAACATTGTTAGAGATTTGGATAAGCTGCCAGTGAGATGTTTGTTAAAGAGGAGGATGTTAAAGTTGGAAATGGGAACTGATTTTCCTTGTTTTAGTGCTCTAATTAAGATAAATTAATTAAGATCTGCATAAATTAGTGTGGAAACTTTTATAACATACTGCATTTCGTATTTCTAACTATTCTGAAATTTATTTGTGCATGTAAAATGAAAATTTTAGCAAAAAAGTGTGTATTTGAAAAGTTTTTAGTTGTAATAAGAAATGTTTTAATTAATGGAATTTCAGCATCAAATAATGCTCTGAAAGCCATGTTACCAACCAGATGATGATTGTGTTGCAATACCAAAAAGTTACTTGATAGTGTATAGTGAGTAACTGGTATATTATCCAGTTTGATTAACTATGAAGTTAGTGTCAAATTGATTTTAAATATTTTCTTCAAAAATTATTTAATGGCTTCCAAAATGGGTAATTTCACATATATGAGCCTAAGTTATAAAAAACCTTTCATTATTGATTTGTTTAAAAATCTACACATGAAAAACCAACAAATGCTAAAAATTTTGTAAGTTAACAAGAAATTTAGTCTTAGATAAAACAAACAATAAATGATGATCATGTCAATGACACAAAATGGTTACTTACCTCAAAATTCATTTTAATTTTATTTTCTTAAAACAATGCAATGTGAAATCTGAAGCCAGAAGTCTTATGTACATGGGATTGAAAAATACATAGTTAATTTTATGCAGTTATACCATATGACTTTTTTAAAACAACCTGTTTACTAAACTTGATTAAGGTTTTAGGAGCTTGACTGTAAAGAAATTTCAAAAAACAATTTCTAAACAACTTCAACAAAATTAGAATTTAAGGAAAGTTTCTTCCCATCTTAAATCAACTTATCAAACAACGAATCCTTTGCCCTGTTACTGAAAGCACTTATCCGTGTTCCTTTCTTTCGTAATGGAATTTTGTGCATGAGCATCAAGAATGGTTCATTTGGGGACTGAATTTAACTACTTTGTAGCAAATGACTAAATGTATATTTAACTGAAATTAACTAGTAGTCAGCTTAAAAGGTTCCCTTTCTTGTATCTGTGGTAAATTAGGTACTAAGCATATTATTAAGGTATGAGGAAATACACCTTTTAAACTATATATATATATATATATATATACATATACAGCTGATTGCTTGGGAAAAATTAAGGTATTGTTTAGATATTTATTGGAGTTATTTAAAAACTAAACATCTGAAATGTATTGATAATAGAAAGTTTTTATCTGCATTGTTAATTATGGATTTTATTAATAGTACTATTAGTCAATATGGTAATTAGCTTCTAATAAAATTAACAAGAATTGTGTGTATTTTTTCCAGAAGGACTTTTTCAGGTTGATGAAGATGAATTAGGAAACCTGGACAGTCATAAACAAGGAAATTGTAAAGCACGAATTATTCCTCTTCAGCTTCAAAGGCTGTTTTCTCGCCTTTTACTAAGCAATAGTTTAGTAACATCAACAACTGAACTGACAGATAGTTTTGGATGGGCTAAAAATGAGGTTAGTTAACACTGAAGAATTGGAAGGACCAGAAACTCAAAAATTTTTATTTATTAGTCTTTTACAGTTGAGTTTAAATCTTTCTTGGCCTAAACCATTTACATTGATACATATTTCATAAGCCATGAAGAAGGAACATTTGAAGGAAAACCATAAAATATAAAAACATTTTTGAGGTTCAGATCATTTGCTAAATATTCCTTCACTTAGAACTCAAAACTGTCCAAGTTTATAAAATCGCAATTATTGTGCATCATTCATATAATAATACTGTGAACACAGAAGTAAAAATAATTCTGTGGAACACATATGTGCATGTGGTGTTTTAGTATTGTATTACCTGAAACTTTACTGTGGATTCAGTAATATAAAGAATAGTAAAATAAGTAGCAGAGTATCATTCCTTGTCAGAAGAATACAAACTTATTCTTTTTGAATGATTCATTTGATCAAAATTACTATGAAATTGGACTGATTGGTTGAGGAAAGTTTTATGGGATGTGCCACTTGCATTCTTATGCAGATTCAATAGTATGTCTTGGGAGTTTCTTTTAATTGTACACAGGTTTTGGCTCTATTATCTTTGGAATCCAGGATAATCACAAATCTCTGCATCATTGATGAGTGTTTGAATACCTATAATGTCTTTCAGATATTTACATATGTACACAAAATGATTTAATTGTCAACAATAGCTTATTCATTCTTCATTCTAAAACACGATCTAATTTTTCACAGTTGTTGATATTCATTAACAAGATTAAAACCATTATTTAAATTAGAACCCTTTTTTTATCATCTAGATTATTCTTGCCATATCATTATGCTTTACCCTCCCCAATTTTACATTTACTATTATTGGTGTTTTTTTATGTTGGTTTTTGGTCTTGAAAAAGCCCCTTAGTGGGAAGTCTGAAGGCTTATAATGCTAAAAACTAGGATTAATACCTGTAGAGGGGGGCACAGCACAGATAGCTCACTTTGTAGCTTTTTGCTTAACAACAAACATTTTTAAAAATAGTGAGAAGTATTTGAAGCCTTATTTAAGTATCTTGAAGTCTCCTGTCCATGCCTCCAGGGAAACACCTAATTTCTTCACCTTTCACATTTGTATTCTTGGCCTGGTGGTTAGAGCACTCAGCTCTTGGGTTGTGATTTTAAATACTGTCCCTGAATGTGCTTGCCTGTTCAGCTGTTGGGGTGTTATAATGTGACAGTCAATCCCACTTTTCATTGACAAAAGAGTAGTCCGAGAGTTGGGGATGAGTGGTGTTGTCTAGCTGCCTTTTCTCTTGTCTTTCACTGCTTGAATGGCATTGTGGAAAATAATCAAGCAAACAGTACTCAACATATATATACAATATGTGCAGCAGGTGTGTGTTTAGGCTAGATTTCATTTTCCCTAAGCTACACATTTTAACTTATACTTTCACATTTTGGTTTCAGAGCCTTTTTGACATTTTTCTAATAAAAATAAGAATATTTCATGTTTTATATTTCACATATTCATACTAGATTAAATCATTAGAAACCAATATAAATTTTATATCCAGTTTTTTGAATCTGATATAAGAATCTTTATTCTTCCACATTTATTTTATGGCTAAAAACGATCTACAAGTTGGAGGATGAGAAAGATCGCAGTGTCTTTAAATCCTTTTTTGCTTTTGTGTCATGAAATATTCTTGCATTACTGACCTTGATTTGTAAAATTGAATAATATGGGGCAGATGGGGTATATACTTTCCAGTCTATGTGTATGTTTCATTGCCTACATTTTATGCGTAATGTAATGTGAGATAATAAAAAATATATAATGTAGTGATTATACATGTATATATATAGAGTTTTTCAAGACAGTATTATCATTTTTGTGTATATCAAATGATAGTCAAGTAACTATTGCATATATTCAGAAGGATAAAGTGCTTTACCAGAAGCTTTTTGATAAATTCTTGAGTTTCTTCCATAGTCACTGCTTTATTTCTACAGCTGTGTATCACTGTTTGGTCATAATAAACTTGAAAAACAAAACACTATCAACTATGTGTATTTTTTCATTTGTACAAGAGGTTTCCCTCCCTATTATCCCAGAGAAACTAAAGTAGGGAATGTTAGAGAAGCCCTAAAATTTATCCCAAATAAGTTTTGAACATTAAATATCTTTAAAGTGTGCTTTCGATGTTTGTATATCAAGATCAATGAAATAGATAACTGAGAGCAGTAGACCTAAAAATGTTGCGCAGTTGATATTTGAGTGCTACTAAAAGATTAAAGAGTATGATGTCAAAACTCGGTGAATTCTACTTTGAAATCATAAACAAAATGTTCAGCACAGGAAACTAAAAGGGGTTAAATGTTTTCATAGGCATTGACATTAAGTACTTGTTTGTTGTACACAAAGAATGATTTTGGTGGTCAGCTTAATTTTTTGTTTCAGGAACTTCAACAACATGATGTTCAAGAATTAAACAGGATCTTGTTTTGTGCAATAGAAAACTCATTATTTGGAACTTCAGGGAATCACTTGATCTCACAACTGTATCATGGATCAACTGTTAATCAGGTTTCTATTTACTTTTCATTGATTAATATTTATTAGAATAATTTAAAAGTATTTTGTTTGCTTAAAATAATTTTTCTAGCATAGATCCCACTGTATCAAAGACAGAAAGATTATTTTTCCAAAAACAATACTTCGTCTCTTCACACAGAATATTTTGATCCTTTGCGCATCTTCCTATAAGACTTCATGACACTAGGTTTGAGCTAACTCCCATATATGCTACTCTAGGTTTCTTAGTAAACATAACAGTTTGTGGGGCACTTGTATATTTTTAGACTGTTGTTCCAAATAAACCTTAGTCAAGTATTGTGTGCTTTTTTGTATTGTACACATAATATTTCTGGGATTTTGCATATGAGAACTTAGTATTTGAGTTATCTTTTCTCTTCCCTGTTCTTTGTCAGCATAATTTTAATAGGTTCTTTTAGTACAATTGTATGACTTAAATCCTTGATTGAGAATTTCAGTTGAAAATTTTGCAAAGTGAATTTGTAAGAAAATGATGTATTCTTTTAGAAAATACTCTTTGTTTTAGTATTGTTAGAGAGTGTTTTTGAATCCTAATGGTAAAAATATTTCCTAAACTTCAGGTTTCATAATTCTCATGATTAATCACCAGTTCTATATTTATGGTTTTACGATTGTCTTTTAGTATACTTTTAGTTACTTCTGAAGTTCCTTTTGTAATCTTTGTTTTTGGTGTTTGAATCATCTTCCTGTTTTGCTAAGGCTGCATTTGTTTTGTTTCTCAGTGAGTGTTTTTATATTGCTAAGGTCTTTTTCACTATTGCACAGTGTTTCTGCATCTGGAACTTGTTGCACTTTTTATAAAATCATTTGTTCATTTTGAAAATGAAGAATTGGATAGAAGTTTAAAATTCAGATGTCCTTTCACTACTGTAATGATAAGGTATTCTTATTACTTTTCAAATGCCTAGTTTTCATTGATCTTTCTTCTTTCTCCACTTACTTAATATTCTATACTAACCTGGTTTGCAAACTAAAACCTATAATAAGCTTTTATGTTGTTCATCACATGTATTAGGTCTTATCCAGGAAGAACGTTCAGCCACGTATTTCATGTACTCGAGCCTATACATCCAACTATATTTATTGTTTACATGGATAACGTTAATGGTTGTATGATAAAACAAACTGGGATTGTCAAAATTTCTGTAAGAAAGTTTTTAATGTTAGTAATCATTGAGTAAGTTTGTTATAGAACATATTTTGAACATTTAAAGCTGACTTGCGAGTCCTACAAATTTACAGATGAGCCATGGAACTTCAAAAGGTTTGAGTTGATCACATAATTCAGTTTGTATTTGTCATACATTTAAATGTTCTTGGTGGTGAATGATTGGACTTGCTGTTAAGCTATGGTATTGGAAATAGTCATCTGAATCACATGTTGGGAAGTTTTTTTGTTTTTTTAAATGCTCAAATAATGTTTATGTGTTGTAAATTTCTCATATAATTATCAATAGAATTGATTAAACTTTGTAGAAATATTTGTTATATATTGGTGTTTAAATTTACATCAAAGCCAGGGAAGGCCAGATTTACTTTTATATGAACTTTTATGTTGAAATTCTTTACATTTATGTAAATCTGGACTTTTGGCCACCATTAACAAAGCTGAACTTGTTTCCTTTTCTAACTGGAAGTTCTTTTTTTTTATTTTTCTGTTGTATAAGTGAGAATCAATAGGTGTAATTGGCATTTTTAATGTAATTTTTGGAGGTATTAAATTTCTTATCATTTTGTAAACAAAGTACATGTGAATACATGTTGGATATTAAGTTTCACAATTTCCCTCATTTCCCCAGAAATTGTATGTTGTGTTGTAAAACATTTGTAAAACCTTAAAAAGTTCATCATGCAGTGTTCGATTTTAAAAAGACTATAAACTGTGTTATGTTGAGGAAGCTTAATCAGTTAAATTTTATATGTCTGAATAATTTTGTAAAACATTAAAAGTCAATACATTATTGTTTTATGTTTTTTTAACTTAGAGTGTAAAATAGAATGACTTAAATACTTGTTAATGAAATTTTCATTCTAAAACTTGGTTGACTGTAGAATTATAAACACTGATAATTCAGCATACTACTTATTAACTATTTTCAAAAGATGTTAGGTCAAAGTTTGTAATAAAATAGCTCCATTAATTGGTGTTTATTTTTAACAAATCATTAACAGTTTAACATACACAAGTTCAGTGGTTCATGTACCACAGAGTATCTTGTTTAATGTTTATTATTTTCTTCGAGTACTTTTCCTTGTTTCTGTTGATCTCCAGCAACATTAAGATAATTAAAATAAAGAAACAGTTGAGATCAATATCACTGTTGAAATTATATGTAAAACTAACAGTAAGTCAGTTTAAGATGTTGATTTCCCCTCTTTTTTTTTAATTCCATAATTGATACAAAGCTGTGGAAGAAGTTTTCATCAGTGGGAAAACGTATACAATTTATGAGGTGCAAAATGTTTACTGTAGTATTGATTTGATAAAATGTCACTATTTTATGTTAATTATTTGTGAAGATGTACCATTGTGTTTATGCTGTATAATTTTTTTAATATTTTAGATAACTTGTCAGCTTTGTGGAAAAGTTAGTGAGAGAGAGGTGAGTTTATTGTTTGTGCAATCTTCAAGTTACTGCAATGTAATATATAACTTTACATTTTCATGTGTTATAACTCTAAATGTAAAAAGTTTACCAAAGTAAATTGAGTGAAGTCAATAATTTTCTATGCATAAAGGGTACCTCAGCAGTAATTGTTTGGATTAACTGTAATATTTGTGATTTATTTACCTATATTTTTTGTTTGACTTGTATACTATATTTTGTAAAAAGAAAGTCATGGACCACAACCATTACAATGCTTAAATAGTTCAGAATGTTTGTTTTCAAATTTCAAAAGCCAATCAATATTGATCCCATCAGTAATGCTAGGGTTAAAGATATTAATTTGTATGTATCTTGTATTATTCAGATATCCAAGTTTTGTAAAACTTCTTGTAAAAACCTTCCATAGTAGGATTTTTTACTATGCTTGTTTTCTTTAAAGTTTCCATAGGTGGTCAGAAGATGCTCTTAAATATGTGTTTGAAAATAAAATTATTCTTTTACTTTATCTAGAAATAAACTAAACTTACAGTTAACAGGAGGTATATTTAATTATATTTATGGTGGATATTTTAAAAGATTTTATTTTGCAACTTTATCAGTAAAATTACATTTGTAAACTTTTAATTACAGGAAGACTTTCTGGACTTGAATGTGATTGTTACAGGATACTCAAGTCTACAAGATAGCTTGAACAACACTTATCTTCATAGAGAACTAATGAAAGGAAAAAATCAGTATTATTGTAGCAGCTGTAACCAGTTAGTGGATGCTAAGAAGGTTTGTTCTTTTTTTGACCTGGTGTAAATTATGTTGAGAATTAACACTCCATCTTAGGGGTATAAAACGTTTTTTTTTATGTACTATTCACAGTCTAGTAGGCAAGAGAAATGTATTAATCTGTAGAGCTTTGCAATTACTTTGATTAATTTATATAACCGATTAACTGTGAGCATCAAATGCGTTAAGGCCCTGCATGGCCAGGTAGTAAGGGCGCTCAACTCGCAATCTGAGGGTCGCGGGTTCAAATTCCCATCCCGCCAAACATGCTCGTCCTTTCAGCCGTGGGGGCATTATAATGTGGCGGTCAATCCCACTATTCATTGGTAAAAGAGAAGCCCAAAAGTTGGCGGTGGGTGGTGAACACTAGCTGTCTTCCCTCTAGTCTTTCACTGCTAAATAGCACAGCTAGCACAGATAGCCCTCGTGTAGCTTTGCGCGAAATTCAAAACAAACAAGCAATTGTGTTAATTAGTGTCACATAAATATTAATGTTACAAAAATAATTGACTAATTGGAAATAGTGTTTCTGATTATTATTATTTTCCATTATTTCAACTATTCAAGTAATTGAAATATTGCCATTATTATTTTTGATTAATCCAAGGTGGTTTAGTTTAGTTGATTAGTGTCATAATTCATGAAGGTAATTAACTTATGAAGATTAATGTTTCTGATTATCATATTTTTCATTATTCCAACTATCCAAGTCTCATGTGAGAGTTATCTTGTGCATATGGGCTAAGTCCACTTGACCAACCTTGTAACCATTGTTTAAACATGAAACTATACATATACTATTACTCTGAATGTAGTTGTATCTTCATAAATTTGGTGAGCTTTTGATAAATAGTAATGGTCTATTGTACACAAAAAATCTTATTTTTCAATAAAGTACACTTACTAAGGATTTGTTTGTGAATTTATGAAGCTTTTACTGATTCAGTTTGAGTGAAAGGTGATTTTCATGCTTAGAACAAAAATGCTTCTTTTCATTTTAAAGTTTTCATATATCATTTGTATAACTTCTAGAATCTCCTAAATAAATACCAAAAATTTTTTTTAGTAAAATTTTATACTAATATCTTTTATTTTTTCTACCCAAACACTAACTGTAGTGAAATGAAAAGTTGAAAAATACAAAAAATAAATAAATTCTAGCATGGCAACAGATTGTAACAGACAGTTATAATTATATATCTTAACAGCCTCAGTTTCTAATCTTTTCACGTCTACTTTCATTTAATATTATGATTTTATTTTTCTTAGTCTCTCTCTCAGTGATATAATAAATATAAAATAATCAATAAAAATTTCAGCAAGAGAATTTAGGGTAAAAAATTTTATCAAATTATATCATGTAACCTCAAACCACGTGAACAAGTGATCACTAGAAATTTTTTTATCATTTAATTATTGTTATCTAACCTAATAAGTTTCTAATTTTTACATTTTAGTTAGTTTTGTTAAAAATGTATGGCAATAAATAAAAAACAATTATTTTTGAGATCTAATTGTACTCAAGAGTTTGATAAGACTACTTTGTAAGTGTTGAATCCAGACCTTTTCACCAGTGGAGGATGAAATGTGAAGCTGGGAGGAGGAATTAAAATTCAACAAAATGGAAAATACTGTACTTTAAAATACTTGACTCCAAAATTTACAATGATATATTTTATTATTATTGGTTATGATATTTAAATGTACTTTTTACAAATTTAAAAAAGAAAAATTACCAAAAATACATTCAGATGGTTCACTGTAGCTACTGTAGAGAAAATGAATGTGTCTCAGGTTTTTTTCAATATATAAGTCAACAACCCTTGACAACAAAATGTCTCAAAGTACATTAGACCCCTCAGTGCTAATCTACATGCAACTTTGTAGAATGTTTTGTCCCATCTGGTTTCTCAGCTTATTTAAAATATGGTTCATGCCATTGAAAGAACGCTCAGCTCCAACAGTCACACTAGCACCACCATCAGACATTCAGTTAATATTTTAAGATTTTTGTAACCGATATTTGCTTTCCACAAGTAATGCACAATGTTATAATCTTAATCTTCTTGCTCCCTTGAAAGAGTTTAAGTCAGTCAACATGACATCATCCAGTCCATCAAAGAAGCTACATTCTCTCTTCACATCATTATATGTCAAACTGCACATTGACTGGACAGTTTAGAAGGAAGCACGTACATTGATGAGGGAGACCACCTGATCATTGAATCAGTGCTGTATTTGTTCAATCATAGTATCAAAAAATTTTTTAACTTTTTTGAAAGTTTGATTTTCTGGGCTATTTTCAAGAATTGACCACACACCAAAAGCCTTTGTTTTGAGATCTACAACAACTATAGCAGTAGAGTTGCTGATATTAGATACTGCATATAAAGCCTCATCCAAAACTGCTGGGATAACAAGAAAACTAGATTTCTCCATTTCCAGCAAGATAGCTCCTGCTAATGATGCTAAAGCTGCACCACCTTTGTGTAGGTGCTGACAGGCCTTCATAATTGAGCACTAACAAGTTAAGATGTCATGAACAAATTTGTAATTACTGAGCCAGTGCACTTAGACTGATTCTGGAATTTTTAGTTCAGGTTATTCCAATGACCTCTGAACCTCATGCAACACATGTTCATGCTTCGATGACTTGTGGTATAGTGAATATATGTGTTTGAAGAATTATCCTCAGAGACACAATTTTATTTCTAGTGCTGGTTAAGGCTAAAGATAAAAGACGAGCCCTACAATGTGCCTAAGAAATTTCCTTTCCTGCTTTCTCTGAAAGTCGCTTAAGCACAGCACTTATTTTTCCTGAAAAATTGGTGGCACCACTGAAAGTGCAAGAAATTATTTTCTTATAACCCAGGTTCCTTTTCATCAACTCTGTCAAGTGAATTCATAATGGTTTTGGAGTCGTTACTTGTTGGATCAGTAATGATCAAGAATTTTTCTTTTACTTCACTGCAGTCAGTCATATGATAAATGAAAATTGACAATTGCTCACATTGTTGATATTGACAATTTGTTATCCATTATAGAGTAATATTTGTTATTCAATTCTGAGATGTCACAATTATCTAGAACTTTGGCAATGCATTTCAGCAGATCGCAAGCTGTAGCTTTGCTTACATATGTCGAACAGTTGCTCTGATTTTCCACCCATTGCTTCAGAGCATCGTCTTGTAGCATAAGAAGATGAAAAATTAAATGTTCATACTTTGTAGTTACTAAGAAGTAGATGCTTCTCACAAATGCAGCCATTGCTTCCCCATTGCAACTACATTCATGAGTCGATGTTGAGCAAGTATGAACCAATCTTTTAATACCCTCTTCACAAAACTTGTGCATTGCTTGAGCACGAGTATATTTCTTGGATTTAGAATGTTTGTCCAGTTTCCTGGTATTCCCAGTTGCTTTTTGAAAGTTATTAAATGAAGTTGTTTTGAAAACATCACCTGTTCTATGTAGTGCATCTAAATAATATTTCAAAAATTCTCAGCAGTGCTTGCAAAGTGCCCCTTCAAAAGGATGTACCAAAAACAGCCATTCATATTTCTCTTCACATTTCTTTTGGTATTTAACTGAAGCCCATAAAGAGGGTGAGGAAGTTGCAGCATCAGGGGTTGTCAAATCAACATCACTGGTATGGTTCCAAAACTTTAGTTTAACCCAAAGATTCAGCATCAGCACCACTACTTACTACCTGTAGTCTAGGTGTCTTTGTAACAAACTAAAGAATTGATTTGTGTGACTTACTTTGCCACAGAAAGGTTCAAATCACAACAATAAATAATGCACAAAACAACCAAATAACACAAACACTACTCTACAAATAGTTTCCACGTGGGCTTATGAAGCACGAAATGTTTTTCTAGAAACATCCACACGTCTAATAGTGTCTACACACTTTGAGAAATTTGAAGATTGTTCAGTAATAAATCTATGCTTAGCTTATACTATCTAACTCTAACAATGGATTCTTTAATACAAGTCTCTCCTTTTAATGATAGACATTGGCTAGCTGTCGAGGCCAAACTCATCTTTTTTCAAAAAGTCACCAGAATTTTGCGTTACTCTGTTTGTATAATTGTTGGATCGAGGTGTTCAATGAAGTAATAGTAAATCCTGACTCATGCATCATGAATTTCAGTTGGTTGTTATCATCTCTCTGTACAAAAATGAAAAATATTGTCTGTAAAAAAAAGAAAGGACAAAATAGTTAAAATATTTGGGGGGGGGGGTCCATAAGGGATAATTCCCCTCCCTTGTACACCATCTGAAATTAACACTGCTACTTTTTTCACACTGTTGGTTGTCCACCAAAAAATTCATGCTGCTTTTAGAAATGTATTTTAGAACTCAAAAAATACATCAAGCATTAAGATAAGTTGTCCCAAAACTACTACAATTTAATTGGCTTTCTATGTAAGCTACACATAGGTTAAAAAATTACATTAGGTGTTTGGAGCTGAACACCAATGATTGCACACACTGAATCTCAAACTATATTGCATACTTACAGCTGCCAAAACGAATTAACTATATAAGAAATCTCGTAAAGAAACATTCTTATAAACATGTCTAATAGTACTGTCAGAGAATAGTTGATATCTTAAAGGTAGATGGGGGGGGGGTGTCATGTGGGTTGAAATATAGTGATATTCCAGTAAGGCAAGAAGATAGGAGGTTCAAAGTTTATATTCAGGCTCATCAGTACCTATAGTATGTGTTTCTATTTATTTGGACACACTGAAACCCATATGAGGGAAGAGAGAGGGAATCCATAAATTAGAAGTGAGAGTGCAAACACATCATGTGACAGAGGTGAAGAATGAGAAATATATCCTCTTAAAATTCAGAATATGAAACTTGAATAGTATACCAATTTAAATTATAAACTACAGTTTAGTGCCAAATTTATAAGTAGTTTAATTAAATTTTGATTGCAACTCTGTAAAAAGGTCATGACGTGCACACTTTTACCCTTTCTTATGCATAGGGATAATAGATTAGCAGAGTTTAATCAATTAATGAGTCCAATGATTAATCAATTAGCAAATTCCACTAAATGAACTTAAATTCTACTAGCCCAATATTCTTTTTACCCTATAATAACTAAATTATTTTACATTGCAAATATGTATGTATCTATATACATTGCAATGACTTCTAAAGTACTACAAAACTACATATGTGATAGACTGGTAGTTCTGATGTAGTGGAAATATTATTTAATAAAAACTTTAAATTTCTTGGTAGGTCATCCAGTCTATTTATACATTGAACTCAAAACAACGGTACAGCAGGTGTACATTTCTGAATGGGCGACCCAAGTCATTTTGTCGAAACACAGTTGTTTCTTTTCAGTATAACTTTGAATTAGAAATAACTATTCTAGTCACAGAAGTTATTAATCACAAAGATTAGAAAGTGTTTTAAATATGAAACTTGATAATTGATGTTTTAATTCATTAGTTTGTAACTGAGCCACAAATATGAATATCTATATTGGGTTTTGCTCAGATTTTGATTGAAAGGTAATATAAATTAAAGTTAGTGTTATTTAGTTTTTTGTGATTATATAATTGAAATAATTTTACTTGGTAATTTTATAATATTGTATAACCAAGCAGCTTGTAAACTTCATTCCTGCTTTACCCCAGAAAAAAGTTTTGTTAAAGGGTAAAGCATTATTTTCTTAAAAGATAAGTGGGTAGAACATAATTTATATATGTGTTACTTTTAAATACAAAAAAACTAAACAAGTGTGCTAGGGGTTTAGACCTAGGTCAGATTATTTGTGTTTCACCTTTATAAGATAAATGATTATTCTAAACTGAATTTTCATAGGGTGCCAGGATACTCAAACTTCCACAGATCCTGAGTTTTTCCTTATTGAGATTCAATTATGACTTTTCAAAAGGAGAAAGAATAAAGGTATAAATTTGGTTTTATCTCATATTTTTGGTAATGTCTATGCAGAGCCATTAGGAGGTTTCCACAAACTCATTATAGATTTACATGTACATGGAAGTTAACATGTAAAAATAGATAACTTGTTATTTACATTGAAGTTCTTGATGTCAGCCTAATTATTTTACATATTTAACCCCATGTGTATTGAGTGAGTCCATTTTATCAACCCTGTTTCTGTGCAATATACAAAGCAATGCTTATTATGTATCTTCACAGAATTTGGTAAACTTTTAGTAAACATTAGAAGTATGTTGTACACAAAAAATCAAATTTTTCATGAAGTTTTTCTTAGATACCTTTATAACAATATACATAAAAAAAACAAGAAATTTAGTACTTATGTATAGATCTTGAACTTTCTGAATCAAAGATTTAATAAAAGATAACTAATTTTTGATAGGGTTCTTATTAGTATCTCAGTAATGTTTCAAAAATTCAATTTAGAAAACAAAATCATAACATGCACAAAGAACACGATGTCCTGTAACTATTTTATTTTAATTGGATTTCTAATTTAGCTATAAGTGTGTTAAAATTAATTATTTCCTTACCTGGTCGATTTGAACTTGGTGATAGCAACTTTGAATTTTGAGGATATAATTCAAAAACTGTCAACAGAATGAGCTGTTCTTACACATAAATCAGTAAATTGAAATCTTCTCTTTCTGCTGATTATAAGTAATGTAATATAGTAAATGTCAGAGAGAATTATTGACATTTTTTACAAGATAGTATGTGATAAGAGGGTATAATAAGTGACTTTCTGGTTTACATCTTGGTAAAGCAAGAAGATTGGATGCTGTAAAATTATTTTATATGTCACACCAATATGTATAAGTTTGTAATTTGTATTAAAACTCAGAAGCTCAAATAGTGGTGGAAAGAATATCTAAAATGGGCAGTTTGGAGCCAAGAAGTGTCATGTGATACACAGAAGTGGAGATTAAAAATTGTTTTTAAACATGTCCCTTTGAAATTAAGAAATTAAAACTTATCTTAAAATTTGAATTATATCAATGTTTTGATGCCAAGTGTATTGACGTAATCTAATTTTGTAAAAGTTTGTGACGTGCACTTTGATCTAGCTGTGTGCATAGGGTTAAACATTTTTCTCAATATGTAACTAAAAAGTAGTGGCATTTATGGGTTTTTTTTGTGATTAGAGCTGTTTAAATGTGTAAAATCAATGCTTAACATTTTGTATATTATCTACCAAGCTATGTTAAAGACCCATTTGTATGATAACAGAGAGTTCTTGAAGGTGATGGTTTAGCAGTGTTCGATTAATGAAGTATTATGTAACAAGGTTTCCTATCAGAAATCTACCTAGAAATGAAGTAACCTTAAAGTTATGGCAAAATCGATGCAAAAGCTGAGAAAACAATAATAAGCATTACTTTATACACTAATGTTACACTTTATTATCCACACTTGAAACTAGTAATTATAAAGTTAAAGGTGCTTACAAAGTAATTTAAATACATTCTCACTAACCTTCCTGTCACATATAGATTGTAACATAGAAAATGTTTTTTCTCTTTTTGCAAATTAGTTTTTGCCAGGCATTTTACATGTGATCTAAAAGAAACCAGATGTAATATCAAGAATTGAAATTTTTTTTTTTAAAGTTTATGATTTACTGATTTTTCAGTATTACAATTTTATTGATGTGTGAATTGATGACATTTTTATTTTAATGTTTTTCAGTTGACTTTTTTAATTGTCTTTATTAGGAAACAGGAACATTTTCATTTCCTTTAGAAATTGACATGGCACCTTATTGTGAAAAGGTTTGTTTATATTTTAGTTATACTCAATTGAGAATTATTTTCTGTTTTTAATATTGTTATCATTGATCTAATATTCATGCATAATAAGTTTATAACATACTATATTTCACCTGTATTAATATATGTTGTACAAGCTTTCAGGTAATTTTGTGTAACAATCCTCAAGTGTTTAAAAAGTATACTAGTTCTGTTGAGAGATTGAATAAGCAATCTAAAGGTAAAGAAAAATGTGAAGAAGTTTAATTATTTTCAATAATATTGTGGAACTAGAAGTAATATGTCATGTAGTTCTTTTTTGTTCTGAAAACGTTTTTTGCAGGAACAGCATAATAATGGATCTAGAAAACATGTTCTAAAAGAATTACACAACTGAAAAACAAGCTAAGCTTTGGAAAGAAAAGATTGAATTTATTAAAATAAATCCACAATTATTTTAAATACATAAAAATGCAAAGATTTTTTTAAACAGAACTGATTCCAAGAGGTCTGAGTGTTTTTTTTTTTCTTCCTCTTCCCCCATCATCATGAAGATTGATATGTGTTAAATTTAATTGTATAATTGGAGTCGTATGCTTTCATGTAATACCAAGTGTCAGACAAGGTGTTAAAAACTAGTTTTAAAATTTTGTACACATTTCAGAATTTAAAACAATAACATTGTGCAATTCCATGTATTTCACAGTATGGGGCCAAGTACAGACTAGTGAGTAGCATGTTAGACTGTGAATCTGAAGCTCCATGTTTCGTGCCCTGTTACTGTAAAAAAGAAAAGTAAAAAAATTTGCTCCACCTGGTGGGGTTTAGGGTGCATTATAAGAGATGATCAAATCCCACTGTTCAATTAGCGTAGCCCACGAGTTAGTGTTGATTAACTGCTTTCTGTCTATTCTATCACTTCAAGATTAGGAATGGCTAGTGCAGGTAACCATTAAGTGGTTTTGTTCTCAAATTCAACAAAACAAACAAAGTCCACAGTATATCTTTTAGTTTAGCCCATACAAAATTTAGTATTGTGTTCTTACTAAGCTGTCACTAATCTACTATGGAAAGAACTTGCTTTTATTACTCTAAGTTTAATTTAGTGTTTATGTATTACAAAGTGATAACGTGTTAATATTTTTTTTAATTTTAATTATGATTATTCCTTTTTAGGTATCTTGTTAATCATTAAACATTACAGTCTCAAGATGCAGGAGTATCAATCAAAAATTAAAACTTACTATAGTTTGATCATTTTTTGCTATCATGGGTCTGAGAGTGGCATATTTGTTTGTTAACTTACACCAATTCTCTAACATGTGGATTTGTAAAAGATGTTGCTTTTCAACTCAGTAGAACCTTTTTTTTTACCCTAAGAAGACTAACAGTAGGGAAGTACTTAAAAGCTAATTTCAGTCATAAGTTTAACCCAGTTCATAGCATATTTGCCATCAGTATTCTCATAAACATTGGCATAAACTGTTAATAGCTTTAAAAACACTATTAACAATCAGTCTAATGAGCTTGTTCTTAGACTGTTTCATTGCATGTATGCATATTTTCATCAGTACATTGAAATGTAATCTTTAAACACGTACATGTATCCTTATGAATGCATTGCAAGAATTTAATAACTTTCTCACTATAAAGCAGGTTGTGTGTGTATCAACCACTTGAACACAGATCTCCGGTTGTGATAACTTTCAAACAACTTTTTTTGTATTATTGTTACTTGTATATAAGGCTTATAATATTGTATGAAAAAAAAAATTTACAGTTTTATGTATTTTTATTATATCATATAATTAAGCATTCTAGTGATGAAAGAAACCTAATATATTAATCCTATTTGAAATCAGTACAGTAGTTTTGTTTTTACTACATTGTTTTTTTTAGATTAAATATAACTATTAATGAAAGAGAGGGAAATTTTACAAGACAACGTGGAATTTAAATAATTTCTTCATGAAGGAATATTTTAGTTAAAACTTAAGTGATGAAAGTTTCTGCTGTAGATTTTGATGTATTTATTGATGAACTTATTGTTATTTAAAATCAAATTAAAGAAATTAATGTGTAGCTGGTTAACTTTGAATATTTAGTTTTTGCTAAAATAGCTCTTAAGATCAACAAGATTTTGTATATATTTCAATGAAAGCATGTGTGTATTAACAGTGCAGAATTTTACATTAAATTGGAATTATTCTAGCTTTGAATTTTCTATGGAATACATATCTGTCTCTCTTGAGACTTCAGTACAGAGATTGATATATCCTCCTCTGTAAACTCGTGGCAGATACAGTTCATAGCATCTTTACCGTCAGTATTATCAAATTGGCATAAACTAACTTTAAGATAAGATTACTTTAATTTTTCATTATTTTTTAATATATAAAGAAGAGTAATCTTCAGAATATTTTAATTAAAGTAAGACCCATTCATAATACCCTAAATTTTTGTAATCTATCTATTTTTTTTTTGTTAATTTAGAGTCGGAAGACTGATGATAATGCATCTACACACTATGAACTTTTTTCAGTTTTAATACACAGGTAAAAATTGTTTTTTAAAGTGATTGTGTTACATTTGTATTTATTGATAACATAAAATATGTGTTTCTTTCAGAAGTTTTTCTTTACGTCATATATAACATATTTATTGAATAGGAATCACAAAATAATGATACAATGGAAAAGGCCTAAACAAATGTGTGGTTACTGTTTCCTGACACGTAAAATAGGTTGGTAGGTAGGAATTTATTTCATTTGGATATTTCCAAATTAAAGTGTAAAGCTATTTTTTGTCTTGTAAGAGAACAAAATTACTGAAAAAAGTTAGGGTAGGTAGAAAGGTAATAAAAATTAGGGAAGGTCAAGAAGAAAAACTATATATTATATTTTTTAGGCCTAACTATTGAATTTTGTGCTGGATATTTAATTTGTAATTGTTGTTTAATAAATTGTTAGATCCTCTTTCATTCTTTGAGAAAGCCTGATAGCTAAGAAATCAAGATATTTATACATTTTTTTGTTTTCAAGTGTAAACATAAATGATACATTGAAATTATTAGTTATAAAGAACTTGCAAACCTTTGTGTTTAATATGTGGTTTTGAGTACTTAAAAAATCATAAGTTTACTGGTTAGGCTTTAAGACAGTATGGAACAATATAATATATCAGTATACCACACTCAGTGTAATAACTGTCAGTCAACTTATATAATAGAAACAGGCAGAACTGTAGAAACTTTTATTTTTTGAACATGCAAAAAAATTTCAACTATAATGTCAACTTGCAAGACATTAAGAGAAAAATTAAGGAAGTAATATTAAATAAATAATTCTATTCAATAATAAATGTATCTCCATCCAGGTGAGATTTTATGTGATGTCATTAAATTCATTTTCATCTACCAATTTCTAGCTATCTTCTGTGTTATATACATATTTCTTGAGTTTCTCTCATATCATCTAATTCTGAAAATGTTTATCAATAAAAATTGAAAGAGAAAAAGCCAAAATGAAACTAATCAAGTATACTATAAAATTCGCTTTTGTGTATCCGTGTTTTGACTGTATACTTGATCAATTTTCTGTTTTTTAGAAATGTTTGAAGCAAAAAAAACACAAAGTTTTGTATTTGAAAACTGAACTTTTTAGTTTTTATAATGTATTTTTCCTAGACAGCTAGCATTTTAAATTAGCATCTACACTAAGTTCTACACTACAATTAGCATCTACACTCAACTTCAATCCTATATAGTTGTGATTTCAGCATGTGTTTTGATCTTTGATATTTAATAATTTCAAAACACAATAATTGTATGTAGTTGTTATATTCAAATGTAAACTTCTGTTGTTCACAGTGGCAGCTCACATGGTGGTCATTACCATGCCTACATTCGTGATGTGGATTGTCTGGGAAAATGGATGCCTCCTGTAAGATTATCCAGTTATTATTACTGCTTTGAATTTATTACATGTCGCAGTGTTTCATTTGGTCATAACTAACTTGTGACCATATTTAGTAAGCGTAATATGAAATTGTAAATGAATACTATTTTAAGTTTTTTCTAACACTTGGAGAAAAATTTAGCTCAAACTCTTCAGAGTTTAAAATTTAGAAAATTAATTATTAAAATATTAGAGAGTAAAGCAGAAATTTTGTAAAATTTGAGAGTATGTGTTACCAAATTGCAGTAAATACGTGCACACACACATATACACACACATGCTATACTTGCTTTTCAGCAGCTTTACCCAATTGGTAGTTTAATACAGTGCTTGGTTTGTCATGGGTGAGGTTTTTTTCAAAAGGAGAGAAAAAATGTTAGGCTCTGATGTGTAATTTTTAGTGCCTTGGAGATATTCAAGACTACCTTGAAATTAATTAAAATCCTATTTTGTGAACAACCCTTCTTAAAGTTGTTTATTCCAAGATGTTTTCTCTTCATTTCTCATAAAATATATTCTGAAAAACTGTACCACATATAAAAGTTATTACATCCCTTGAAACCAGTGCTAATAAATTTCTATGATGTACTATTTTTTAAATTGTTCTTTATCATGAGCTCAAAATTTCTAAAGTTCTCTTGTGTGTGTGTGCATGTATGAAAGAACGTCTGCTAGTCATTATTACACACAAGAAAGATGTAAAACTAGATAGTGTGTAGTTTGATGATAAACTAGATCTTTATTGGTTTGTTTAGATAATTGTTTTTTACTGTTATTATTCAAGCGTGCCCATACCAAGAACTTTCAACTAATTTAAAACAAATTTTTGTATATGCAAAAAAGTTAATGAGAAATTGTATTTTTAACAGTCCTCTTTTGGTCCATCATTTTTATTTTATACTCCATTAACAGTTAGGGATTTTTACAGATTGTAAGAACATGTATAAGCAAATTTAAAGAAAATCTTGTGCAAAATAAATCACACAAAAATTGACATTTATAGATAAAAGGCATATTATGTAGATGTAAAACATACAGAAGATATTACTTAAAAGAATATATGCAAATTAAAGAGCATTTGATAAGTGCACGTGCACAGCATGCAATGGAGTTTAACTGCAGATGAATAACCAAAATATTTGCTTTATATTTTCTGACCTATTTAAAGTTTTAAATATCATCATTAAAAATAATTTTAGTTTATGAAGTTAGTTTAACTTAACAATGACTTTTGAAACTTGCTTACAGTGAGCTTATGAACCTAATTTTAGATTTAGTGTATGTGATAAAAACCAACTAATAATTTTTATTGCATTAGTAGTTAAACTTGCTTCAATTTCTAATTCTTTTACATAAACATTAATTTTGAATTTATAGATTTTTTTTTTATCATCAGCTTATTATATTTTGCATTTTAAGTTTTAATCTTCATTTTTTTTCCCCATTAAAATTTATTGTACATTTTAGTAACTCTTTATTTTTATTTCTGTGAAGCAAATTTTCATAAAATATGTTGCTATAAAAACATGATTATATTAAAATAAAAACAAAATGACATTTGCATTGGTAACAAGGAAGAAGAACCTATACAGTTATCCAGAAGAGGTAAACACACAGAAAACAAGTGGGATTTGGTGCAGTTTGAAAATCCAGTAGATTTGGTGAAGGGTCTTTTAATCCAGCAGTCTGACCGGTGTCTTCTTATAGATACCTTATGTTCTGTAAGTGTTCTTAGTGTTACAGTCTTTGAAAAGTATTGATGTGCTATAATACTAGGGCTTTACTATAGTGTATTTATTT
Organism: Limulus polyphemus; assembly: GCF_000517525.1. Taxonomy (NCBI): domain Eukaryota; kingdom Metazoa; phylum Arthropoda; class Merostomata; order Xiphosura; family Limulidae; genus Limulus; species Limulus polyphemus. The sequence goes on from NW_013668556.1 coordinate 48,394, forward strand.
TGATAAATTAAAAGTGAATTAGTCTACTTTTTGTTTTGACATTGAACAATGTTAATAAGAGTAATGTTTTAATTATTTTGTAAGGTTAAATACATGAATTATTTTTCTGTTCATCATTTGTTATGTAAACTGTAAGCTCGAATGATGCATTGTTGTTATTCTTGATTGTGAATACGTAATTCAAGTATAAAAATAACAATTAAATAGTTATTAAACTTAGCTTTGTTTTCAGATTGAACGTTGATGATTATATTGACATCAAAATATATAAGGTCCATGTAATTTAATTTTACTTGAATAAATTGTTACATTATCACAGTTGTTTATATTTGTCATACATAGTTTTTATTAAGGATAAGTTCACTAATCCAAAAAATTGAAATATGTTACATTTAACTGTTCTTCAACCACATTAACAACAAAGCTAAATTGTGGTACATGTTATGACTATATCTTATTCTATAAATATTGTTTATCATTTAGTTTTATTAACAGTATGTTATTATTTATTACTGTTTAGTTCAAATTGGTAGTAGACTTATTTAAATGAATCAAATTTTGTAGTATGCATGAGCTTCCCAATGTTGATTGGAGAGGGGGTGTAGATTTTGACTACATAATACTTAAGGTGATTCCAGAGGTATTCTTTGGGATTTAGATCAGGAATATTTGCTTTTTGGTCTATAAACATTTTTTGTTCAGCTTTATATCACAGTCATAACAATATGACATGAGGCATTATCCTGCAAAGTCTGGGAATACAATGTATCATCAAGCATTAACCCTGCACTTCAGAAGTACATTAAGATTTATATCTGGCCAGGTGGTTAGGGTGCTCAGCTTGCAATCTGAAGGTTGCAAGTTCGAATTGCCATCCCACC